>NW_007214001.1:0-868 GCF_000164805.1 Carlito syrichta
GTGAGAAACCTATTAAAATTTTTCTCTCAGCAATATTCATTTTTTATTTCTATACTATCTTGACTTCTGGAAAATTTCTCAAGTGTATATACCACTCTGTTGTGATTTTTATGACAGAGATGAAACTAAATCTGTTCAGTTTGTTCAATACAGTATTTAAAGTCTTTTTGGATGAGATCTGTTATAAGAATTATTCTCAACAAAATACACTGTAATAATTTAGTTTCTTTGACTGTGCAAAAGCTTGCCAGTTTGATGAGGTTCCACTTATCTAACTTATCTCTTATGGCATGGGTACTTGGGGTTTTGATCAGGAATTGGTTGCCAGTTCCCATTCCATAAAGGTGTCTCCTGCACTTTCTAAGGTTCTTATAGTTCGAGGTTGCATGTTTAGGTCTTTGATTCATTTAGAGTTGATTTTTGTGTATGGTGATAGCTAGGGGCCCTGTTCCAATATTCTGCATGTGGCCAGTTTTCCCAGCACCATTTACTGGATAAGTTCTCCTCTCTCCAGTGGTTGCTGGTAGAGGGTTTGTTGAAGTTGTGTTGATTGAGAAATTGAGGTCTTGCTTCCGGAATTTTTATCCTGTTCCATTGGCCCATATGCCTATTCTTATGGGGAGACAGCCCACAGAATTGTTAAAAATATTTGTCAACTTTGTATCTGACAAAGGCAAAACATCTAAGATCTACAAGGAACTCCAACATGCCAAAAGAAAAATAACAAACAGTCCCATTAAAAAGTGATCAAAAGATATGAATAAACACTTCTCAAAAAAAGATAGCCAACAGACACATGAAAAACTGCTCAGTCTCACTCATCATCAGAGAAATGCAAATCATAACCACATTGAGATATCACCTAATC
>NW_007214002.1:0-640 GCF_000164805.1 Carlito syrichta
GGTGGCCGGGAGCGGCCACTGCACTCCAGTCTGGGTGACAGAGCGAGACTCCAACTCAAAAAAAAAAGGGCATCTTAATTTAACCTGCGCGAGTGTGCCAGGGCACTTCAGCCTGGGCAACACAGTGAGACTCCAACTCAAAAAATAAATAAATAAATAAATATGCAGAACAAAATTATGAATTTTACAGCAACCTGGATGGAACTAGAGTCTATAATACTGAGTGACCTCTCACAAAAACAAAGATCTGAGTATCACATGTTCTCACTCATATAGTGGACCTTGATCATCCAACGTACTACCATAAGAAAATGACTGGCAGTGGTGGAAAACTATGTGGGGAGGGGAAGGGGGATGGGACTAATGGTAGTAAACATCTGTCTGGGGATGGGGAGACACCTCTTATCAACAAGGGGGCCTGAACGAAGCATATTTGTATACCTAACCCTTAACTGTACCTACCCCACAATATCATAATAAAAAATATTGATTTTAAAAAATATATAAATAAATAAAAAATAAAAATGTATATCAAGTATTACTTAAAGTATTTGGATGTGTGTTTTCTTGGATAGCAAAGTCAGCAGTTTCTGTACTAACATCTTTGGTGGGAAAGAATTTGCTTTCTTCAGCAACCTTT
>NW_007214003.1:0-755 GCF_000164805.1 Carlito syrichta
CGAGGTGAGGGGATTGCCTGAGCCCATGGGTTCAAGAACAGCCTGGGCAACTTGGCGATACCTCATCTCTACAATAAAAATAAAAAATTAGCCAGGTGTGGTAGTGAACACCTGTAGTCCCTGCTACTTGGAAAGCTGAGGCAGAAGGATCGCCTGAGCCCAGCAGGTCGACACTGGGCTGGCTGTGAGCGTGCCACTGCACTTCAGCCGGGTCAATGGAGTGAGACTCCAACTCAAAAAAAAAAAAAAAATTCCAAATCTGGATTCTATGCCAGGTAAATTCTTACATCTTGGAGGTAAGAACAGGAGTGGGTTCTACTGCAATCTCCCCATGTAATTCTTAAGTGCTGTCAAGGTTTCACTGCTCAATGGGAATCAAATGTTATGGTTTCTGCAGTACGATTTCACATTTTTACAACTATTGCTAGGTGGAAATTTATTCTAAAAATCGTCTCTGTGGTCTTTTCTGACATTAACATGGGTATGGTGATACTGTGCTCAAATTTTTCCAAAAATCTATTTTGAATATTCCATTCCATTGTCTCTGAAAGCACAGCCTGTCATACCTATATGGACTTAGAAAACTCTGGTTTAGAAATGACTATACTCTCTATTAGTGATTCTCTTTGGTATATATTGGAACTACTCAGAGGACTCGGAATACAGATTCCTGTGTGTCACCTCTAACGACCCTGATTTACTAAATCTGAAGTAGGGTCTTTGAATTTGATTTTTTTTTTTTTTTTTTTTTTTTT
>NW_007214004.1:0-696 GCF_000164805.1 Carlito syrichta
CTGTCCTCAAACTGCTCCCAAACTAAAAGACTAAGAAAAACAAATCATACAGTGTTATTAATGCTGAGATAGATAAACACCATTTCTATTTTAGCACAGATAAGAGGTAGGCACCCAACATGAGACTTATAGAAGGTCCCCTTGAAGAGATGATGTTTTAGAGAAGATACTGAACTTACCTTGGCAAATGTCTGTGTTCTATATTCTGGGGAGCTCTGCAAAGATTGACAGTAGAAAGTGTAGATCTATGCCAAAACATGCCATATGAAGAAACTAAAAGAAGATTAACATGCTTATTATGGTCTCATTCGTAAGGAAAAGGAAAGAAATGATGGGCAATAGTGCAGGACAGATACAGATATTTTATGTTACTTAGGAATTTACAGACTGTGCTGAAAAAGAAAGGGGGCCCTATTAGAGCAAGAAAATGACATAATCATATCTGTATTCTAGAATGGTTCTTCTGGCAGTATAGAGTTGATTAGGAGAGAATAAATCTAAAGGGAGGAAATTGGTTAGGAGGATTTTTCAGTGATCATGCAGACAGGTATCAGGGATCTGAAATGAGGCCAACACAGTGAGGATGAAGAGACGAGGGTTGTTTTGAGAGTCATTTAAGAATTTCAGTCTATAGACTAGATAACAGATTATGTGTGGGCAGTAAAAGAGGGAAGTGAAGAGGATAACTTGAGTTTT
>NW_007214005.1:0-2047 GCF_000164805.1 Carlito syrichta
TACTTAATAACAACTTGTATTTGACACCAGGAATATAGCACTCTGAACTAAATATGTAACCTGGAGATTATCACCTGCAGATGATTTACAGTAAAAAAAGCTGCATTCAAATGTTGGTTCTACCATTTTTACCTTTGTGACCCTGAGTACATCTCTTAATTATTTGTTCCATAAAGGGAGGCAGGTGGGCCAGCTGCAAAGCATCACTGGGAGCTTATAAGTAATGCATGCTGCCAGACCACACCAAGGCCATGTTGAATCAGAATCTACACTTTCTCTGATTCCTATGCACATTAAAGTTTGAGAAGCATTGACTTAACTGAAACAAATCCCAATTTTCCTAACTGTAAAAATAAGATGCAATGCTGACCATAGGGTTTTTATAAAGAACAATTTATAAAGAGAAAGTAATACCAATGTGTATTATCCTCTGAGCCTACTGCTCAATGCTGTAGGGTTAAAAGATTATAAAAAAGAAAACCAAATACTACTTCTTGCACCATTTTTTTCTTAAATCTTGAAATTTTACAAAGCGAGAAATAGAAATAGACCATGAACTATTTCTGCTTTGTGGTGAAATCTGTCACTATTTCTCAAGTGCTCTGAATCCATTCTGCCAGCTTCTGTGAGATTTGTGGACCATTTGTGATATCCCAGGGTGAAGCCTATTGTATGTGTAATTAAACCTATGAAAATGGGTGAAACAACACTTATTAGGTATATAACATTGTTCCTTGCTGCCTTGCAAATGATATTTCGGGATAAACTTTCACATATTCACACACTCTAATCATCCAAATCTTATTTACTGAGTAGCTACTCTGTGCTTAGCATTGTGCTAATCTAGAACTACAAGTATGTGATCTCTTGCTGTGGTCCTGGACACACAGGGTCATTTAACTGCTGGCATCTGTAGCAAACTTCAGTGACCAATATAACTCTTCCCCCTACAGACTGAATTCTACAATCAAACACTTCCCATTATCAATTAAGTATTAATTAATTAATTCACTAATTTATTAATTCATGATTTGTTCAACAAATACTTGTTGAACACAAACTATTTGTTAAGTACTATCTAGAAACATGGCCCTGGGCTAATTTTATGAACTCAGAACTAAAGAATATGACAACTTGTAATTACAACAACTCTGTCATTATGATTTTTTTTAATGATAAGTTCTCTGAGGAGTGCTACACTTAAAGTTATCCTAGTCACAATAGAATGAATAATGTTTTACTTAGTAATTTAATGAAGACTTTTTATCTGTAGCATTTGCAGCTTTTCTAGCATTCTCCTATTTTGTATGTATCTGAATTTTCAAGTTCTTGCTATTTTTCATTGTTTACTTGTTATTTCTTTATACAGTGATATTCTGCTGAGGTAGATCTGAATATTCACTTGTCCTTTAAATTAAAAGTGTAAAGTTGTACCAGATTTGAATAATTAGTACTATATATCTGTGGAATCTGGAGATCTAAAGGCCCTTTATGTCTTTGTTGTCATAAACTGTTCTAATAGTCCAAGGAGAGACCAATTGGGCCAAGTTAAAATATCAATTATTATCTTATTTGTGGTATTGTTTTATGAGAAAATCTTCTACTAGGAGTGAGGCAACATGGAATTCAAAGATAGAAGCCTGACAGATACAGAATAACATGATTATCATAGGCATATAGGAGGGAGAGAAGGAGGGAAGAAAGGAGCTTGAGAAATAGAAAAAAGTATACTGACAATAGAGAGAAAGTATTTTCTAGTTGCTCCTTAGCAAATCCAAAAAGAGCAAAAAAATTTGTGAATATGAGATAGAAAGTGTAAGAAAGTTTTCAAATATAGGAATTGGATTCTGTTGTAACACTATCATATGATAAATGGTTTAAGTTATTTATCTTCTAAGTATAATGCCATATAGATAGAAAAAAGACTTTAAAGAAATATTCCACATTGTTACCTATGCAACTAACCCAGGAAGATAGGAACATTAGATATTTTCCTTTTCTCTTTACAATTTTCTGTATTGTCCACAATGTGCATATTTTGATCTAA
>NW_007214006.1:0-2047 GCF_000164805.1 Carlito syrichta
AGGTGGGCCAGCTGCAAAGCATCACTGGGAGCTTATAAGTAATGCATGCTGCCAGACCACACCAAGGCCATGTTGAATCAGAATCTACACTTTCTCTGATTCCTATGCACATTAAAGTTTGAGAAGCATTGACTTAACTGAAACAAATCCCAATTTTCCTAACTGTAAAAATAAGATGCAATGCTGACCATAGGGTTTTTATAAAGAACAATTTATAAAGAGAAAGTAATACCAATGTGTATTATCCTCTGAGCCTACTGCTCAATGCTGTAGGGTTAAAAGATTATAAAAAAGAAAACCAAATACTACTTCTTGCACCATTTTTTTCTTAAATCTTGAAATTTTACAAAGCGAGAAATAGAAATAGACCATGAACTATTTCTGCTTTGTGGTGAAATCTGTCACTATTTCTCAAGTGCTCTGAATCCATTCTGCCAGCTTCTGTGAGATTTGTGGACCATTTGTGATATCCCAGGGTGAAGCCTATTGTATGTGTAATTAAACCTATGAAAATGGGTGAAACAACACTTATTAGGTATATAACATTGTTCCTTGCTGCCTTGCAAATGATATTTCGGGATAAACTTTCACATATTCACACACTCTAATCATCCAAATCTTATTTACTGAGTAGCTACTCTGTGCTTAGCATTGTGCTAATCTAGAACTACAAGTATGTGATCTCTTGCTGTGGTCCTGGACACACAGGGTCATTTAACTGCTGGCATCTGTAGCAAACTTCAGTGACCAATATAACTCTTCCCCCTACAGACTGAATTCTACAATCAAACACTTCCCATTATCAATTAAGTATTAATTAATTAATTCACTAATTTATTAATTCATGATTTGTTCAACAAATACTTGTTGAACACAAACTATTTGTTAAGTACTATCTAGAAACATGGCCCTGGGCTAATTTTATGAACTCAGAACTAAAGAATATGACAACTTGTAATTACAACAACTCTGTCATTATGATTTTTTTTAATGATAAGTTCTCTGAGGAGTGCTACACTTAAAGTTATCCTAGTCACAATAGAATGAATAATGTTTTACTTAGTAATTTAATGAAGACTTTTTATCTGTAGCATTTGCAGCTTTTCTAGCATTCTCCTATTTTGTATGTATCTGAATTTTCAAGTTCTTGCTATTTTTCATTGTTTACTTGTTATTTCTTTATACAGTGATATTCTGCTGAGGTAGATCTGAATATTCACTTGTCCTTTAAATTAAAAGTGTAAAGTTGTACCAGATTTGAATAATTAGTACTATATATCTGTGGAATCTGGAGATCTAAAGGCCCTTTATGTCTTTGTTGTCATAAACTGTTCTAATAGTCCAAGGAGAGACCAATTGGGCCAAGTTAAAATATCAATTATTATCTTATTTGTGGTATTGTTTTATGAGAAAATCTTCTACTAGGAGTGAGGCAACATGGAATTCAAAGATAGAAGCCTGACAGATACAGAATAACATGATTATCATAGGCATATAGGAGGGAGAGAAGGAGGGAAGAAAGGAGCTTGAGAAATAGAAAAAAGTATACTGACAATAGAGAGAAAGTATTTTCTAGTTGCTCCTTAGCAAATCCAAAAAGAGCAAAAAAATTTGTGAATATGAGATAGAAAGTGTAAGAAAGTTTTCAAATATAGGAATTGGATTCTGTTGTAACACTATCATATGATAAATGGTTTAAGTTATTTATCTTCTAAGTATAATGCCATATAGATAGAAAAAAGACTTTAAAGAAATATTCCACATTGTTACCTATGCAACTAACCCAGGAAGATAGGAACATTAGATATTTTCCTTTTCTCTTTACAATTTTCTGTATTGTCCACAATGTGCATATTTTGATCTAATGAGAAAAAAAATCAATACTCAGTTTTAAATGAAACGCTCTCTTCTCTCCCTGTCTTCAGAAATAATCACTTTTCAGTTTTGAGTAGGCCTAAGTTTATTGCAGTAGGAAAATTGTTTAGTTTTAAATGAGCATGTAACTGAAATCATGACTTCTACTTTCTCTCTGGAAAAAGAAATGTGG
>NW_007214007.1:0-2047 GCF_000164805.1 Carlito syrichta
CCAAGGCCATGTTGAATCAGAATCTACACTTTCTCTGATTCCTATGCACATTAAAGTTTGAGAAGCATTGACTTAACTGAAACAAATCCCAATTTTCCTAACTGTAAAAATAAGATGCAATGCTGACCATAGGGTTTTTATAAAGAACAATTTATAAAGAGAAAGTAATACCAATGTGTATTATCCTCTGAGCCTACTGCTCAATGCTGTAGGGTTAAAAGATTATAAAAAAGAAAACCAAATACTACTTCTTGCACCATTTTTTTCTTAAATCTTGAAATTTTACAAAGCGAGAAATAGAAATAGACCATGAACTATTTCTGCTTTGTGGTGAAATCTGTCACTATTTCTCAAGTGCTCTGAATCCATTCTGCCAGCTTCTGTGAGATTTGTGGACCATTTGTGATATCCCAGGGTGAAGCCTATTGTATGTGTAATTAAACCTATGAAAATGGGTGAAACAACACTTATTAGGTATATAACATTGTTCCTTGCTGCCTTGCAAATGATATTTCGGGATAAACTTTCACATATTCACACACTCTAATCATCCAAATCTTATTTACTGAGTAGCTACTCTGTGCTTAGCATTGTGCTAATCTAGAACTACAAGTATGTGATCTCTTGCTGTGGTCCTGGACACACAGGGTCATTTAACTGCTGGCATCTGTAGCAAACTTCAGTGACCAATATAACTCTTCCCCCTACAGACTGAATTCTACAATCAAACACTTCCCATTATCAATTAAGTATTAATTAATTAATTCACTAATTTATTAATTCATGATTTGTTCAACAAATACTTGTTGAACACAAACTATTTGTTAAGTACTATCTAGAAACATGGCCCTGGGCTAATTTTATGAACTCAGAACTAAAGAATATGACAACTTGTAATTACAACAACTCTGTCATTATGATTTTTTTTAATGATAAGTTCTCTGAGGAGTGCTACACTTAAAGTTATCCTAGTCACAATAGAATGAATAATGTTTTACTTAGTAATTTAATGAAGACTTTTTATCTGTAGCATTTGCAGCTTTTCTAGCATTCTCCTATTTTGTATGTATCTGAATTTTCAAGTTCTTGCTATTTTTCATTGTTTACTTGTTATTTCTTTATACAGTGATATTCTGCTGAGGTAGATCTGAATATTCACTTGTCCTTTAAATTAAAAGTGTAAAGTTGTACCAGATTTGAATAATTAGTACTATATATCTGTGGAATCTGGAGATCTAAAGGCCCTTTATGTCTTTGTTGTCATAAACTGTTCTAATAGTCCAAGGAGAGACCAATTGGGCCAAGTTAAAATATCAATTATTATCTTATTTGTGGTATTGTTTTATGAGAAAATCTTCTACTAGGAGTGAGGCAACATGGAATTCAAAGATAGAAGCCTGACAGATACAGAATAACATGATTATCATAGGCATATAGGAGGGAGAGAAGGAGGGAAGAAAGGAGCTTGAGAAATAGAAAAAAGTATACTGACAATAGAGAGAAAGTATTTTCTAGTTGCTCCTTAGCAAATCCAAAAAGAGCAAAAAAATTTGTGAATATGAGATAGAAAGTGTAAGAAAGTTTTCAAATATAGGAATTGGATTCTGTTGTAACACTATCATATGATAAATGGTTTAAGTTATTTATCTTCTAAGTATAATGCCATATAGATAGAAAAAAGACTTTAAAGAAATATTCCACATTGTTACCTATGCAACTAACCCAGGAAGATAGGAACATTAGATATTTTCCTTTTCTCTTTACAATTTTCTGTATTGTCCACAATGTGCATATTTTGATCTAATGAGAAAAAAAATCAATACTCAGTTTTAAATGAAACGCTCTCTTCTCTCCCTGTCTTCAGAAATAATCACTTTTCAGTTTTGAGTAGGCCTAAGTTTATTGCAGTAGGAAAATTGTTTAGTTTTAAATGAGCATGTAACTGAAATCATGACTTCTACTTTCTCTCTGGAAAAAGAAATGTGGCGAAATTTGAGTTGAAAGACATATTTGTAAGCTATTCCCAAAGACTGGGAACTTTGTGGTT
>NW_007214008.1:0-800 GCF_000164805.1 Carlito syrichta
CAAAAGGACCCTCAATAAGCCAAGCAACCAAATAAATAAGAGCTAAATCTAAGTAAGTGCTGTTATATTGGTTAATAAGCTGAAAAAACTGTCAACATTTTTTGAAAAGAAAGACTAACAAGAGATTTTTTTTATTGATTTGGCTTCAAATCTCTAATAATAATAGAAACAAAGATGTGGTAGAGGGGTTGGAAGGGAAATTGGAAACAGAAGGTTAATAATTCATTAAAATGAATTAATATTGGAATTCAAAAAACAACGCTTCAGTGAATTGAAGAGTCAGAGAAAGATGAATTTAAAAGCCTTCAAAATTTTAAAAGGTAAATTACAGGAAATTTAAGAACTAGTAATACAATAGAAGACACTAAAAGATGATAATAAAACAGTTCATAGAGCAAAATACAGAAAACAAAGAAGGACAAAGGAAGCATAAATTCCGAAAACAAAATAAGCTGCAAGAAGCAATTCCAGTAATAACACATAGTATAGTATAATAACTATAAGTAGATTAAATCTTCCTACTATAAAATAAGACTTTCAAATTGTTTCAACAAATAACACCTGCTTTTTTAAAAAAATGAGCAAAACATAGAAAATATAGATTAAAGAATAGACAAATATAAATCAGTACTTAGAACACAGTATGTGTTCAATCAATATTTTGACTAAATGAGAATCAGAAAAACCAAGTCACAAAAAAGCAGACTGGCAATAACATCAAAGTAGATACGATGGCAAATGTATTCAACAATTCAGTGTATGGAAAAAATTATTTTCTTAACTCATTTTCAAAGTGAGCC
>NW_007214009.1:0-798 GCF_000164805.1 Carlito syrichta
CAAAAATCAGATAACATTAAAACATGTTTTAATTGACAGTTATTTCAACCATATGAACATAATTATGATTAACATTTTGGTGTTTGTCTTGTAAAATTTATCATTTGATAATGTCTTAATTAATATAAAATCCTCCTTTCCTTATTTTGTTCATTTGTTTGTTTCTGTTTGCCAATCATGTTGTCTGGAAAACAAATTTAACTATTCAATATTTTAATTCAATGTACTGTTTTATTCTGGGAAGTATAAGAAACTGCACAATATGGCAATTTTACACTTTCATTGTGGAGTTTTTAACAAGTATATCAGAAAGTTTATTTTATTACTTTGTTATTGTTGTATTTTTTTGTTGTTGTAGAGTGGATATGAGCTTCCAGAAACTATGGTAGACTTCATATTTTAAATAAATTCATTTTAATTTAGATGTAATTGGTTGTTTATTTGTAATGGAGTGCTTTCCTTCATATGATAAAGAAAATATCTTATAGCAAAAAAAAAAATCTGTTTTTCTTTAGAAATGGAAGCTATCTTTTCAGTATCTCCTAAATTACCATATCTACTTAACTCTCCTTGGCCTATTAATGTAAAAATTGTATATCAATAGCTGTCCTTTATGCAACTATGTGTTAATTACTTAGTACAAGCAATGAAAAATAATAGTTTTATAATTGGAGTGAAGTCCAGAATTATTCTGTGTGCTAATATTGTGTTGAGGACTTTGTATTTATATCGGTATGTAAAAAAAAAAAAAAAACTCGCAACTTATTTATTTATTTTCTCATTAATTGATCCCAATTA
>NW_007214010.1:0-762 GCF_000164805.1 Carlito syrichta
ACGCCTTCCTAAAACAAAAGATGCTTTCTTGGATGTGATGTCTGGCCTCTAGGTTGTCTTATCAAATTTTAATTCACTGAAAACCATTTCACTGAAAGACCAAAAAACTAGCCAAAAGCTAGTCACGTATTCTTTTCATTGAAGGAGGAAAAAAAAGAACCCAAGTGCTCAATTCCCCCCAAACACTGTCACACAGAAACAGATGCAGGGACCAGGAACAGGAAGGAACAGGAGCAGAGAAATTCCAAGAGCAAAGCAGATATATAGACTGGAAGAGCAGCAGGCCATGACATGAGCCCCATGGAGGAAGCCCTTCCCAGGGAAGACAGCAAAAATGGATTTAAGGAAGCTCAGGCTTTTGCACAAAAGAATCACGGAACAGCAATTCCCAGCCAAAGCAGCTGCAGCAAGCTGAGGCAGAACCAGAGGCTGGCAGAAGAATGTGGATATTCAGGTGGATTCACTGGTTGGCAAATTTATTTTTGGAGGACTGTTCTTAGGACTGATACAAAGTCCATTCTCTTCTTTAGCTTTGGGGATATTTCTTCACCAATAGTGAACTCTGTGGGGAAGCTGATTTTGCATGGGTTTCCTGCATCCAGGTTTACCTCTCTCTGATGTGAGAGGTAAACAGAGGCACGGGAGACAGAGTCTGCTGATGGGGTCATTCCCAGGACTCCTCCTTCTCATTGTTTCTCTTTGCCCTTCAAGGTCCCTGTGGTCACCTAGCATTTATTAGTGTGTCCTTTGGAACTAATATTT
>NW_007214011.1:0-337 GCF_000164805.1 Carlito syrichta
AAAGAAATCAGATAGGCATTTTATAAGCTGGCCAATATAAGACACATCAGCTGTGTGCTACACAATGACAATCTGATGGTGTTGAAGAAAAATTAAGACATTTATTCAATGAAACTACCAGATGACAAATCATATGGAGAACAAAGTTCTGCTTCAGAGAAAATCACCTTCCATTTCTCAAAGCACCTTCCATTTCTGAGGGCACTGCAAGAGTCTTGAAGCACTTCCATTTCTTTTTTCTTTTTTTTTTTTCTTTTTTTTGAGTTGAGTCTCACTCTGTTGCCCAGGCTGGAGTGCAGTGGTACACTCATGGTCACTGCAGCCTTGACCTGCTGGG
>NW_007214012.1:0-729 GCF_000164805.1 Carlito syrichta
CGGAATCTCAGAACTTGAGGACCAAAATATGGAACTAACCCAAATTGTTAAAAAACATAGAAAAAAGACTTAAAAAGACAGAACAATACCTCCAAGAGATAAGCGATTATTGCTAGAGGCTGAACCTAAGATTAATTGGAATCCCTGAGGCAGATAGAGAGACAAAGACTACCCTGGAACAAACATTCCATGAAATTATCCAAGAAAACTTCCCTCATCTCATCAGTGATGTGACCATTCAAACACAAGAGATTCAGAGAACTCTGCAAGATAACAAATGAGAAGACCAACTCTTAGACACATAGTAATTCACCTACACAAAGCAGGTATAAAAGAAAAAAATCCTAAAGGCAGCAAGAGAGAAAGGTCAGATTACATATCAGGGAAGACAAATAAGAATAGCAGCAAACTTATCTACAGAAACTCCTCAGGCTAGGAGAGCTTGGAGTCCAGTCTCCAAAGTTCTCAAAGATAAACAATTTCAACCAAGAATTACCTACCCAGCTAAGCTAAGTTTCATCAGTGATGAAGAATTCAAATTCCTCCCAAACATTCAATCCCTAAGAGTTTACACTGCCTCCAGACTGGCTCTACAAGAAACACTTAACAAAGTATTAAGCACAGAAGAAAGGAAAAAAAGAATGACAATGCCCTTACCAAGAATGCAGAAAAAGATTTAAAACACATATGAATCAATCCAAAAATCAAAAGAAAAACAACAAACAAACA
>NW_007214013.1:0-847 GCF_000164805.1 Carlito syrichta
TATATAATATATGGTTACCAGGAACTCCTGAGTTTTTCACAAGTAGGAGGGGGACCTGTAGACAAAGGGAAGACCGGAGAAGGAAAGTCAGACATAAAATATATAAAAAAGTTTTTTATATACTCCACACCCTAGACCACAGTTAATAACCATTCATCCAGTCTTAGCTTCTTATTTTTTTTATTTTTAACTTTATTTTGTTATGAAGATTTGGGGTACAAGTCAGGATTAGGTGCATAAGTAATGCATGTGTGTGCAGGTGAAGTTTGGGCCTCCAGCTGGACCTCACTTCTCCTGGTTTAGCATCAAGTACCCTTTGGGTTGTTACATGCCCTCTTTTCCTCCAACCCCTGGCAGTGTCCTACGACTGCTGATCTCTCCCTTGTGACATTGTGATTAATGCTCAGGTCCCACCTATGAGTGAGAACATGGGGTATTCATTTCTTTGTTTCTGTGATAGATCACTGAGTATGATTGTCTCCAGCCCCATCCAATTTGCTGTGAAGTCCATGATTTTGTCCTTCCTTATGACTGTGTGATATTCCATCATGTATACGTACCACATTTTCTTTATCCAGTCTACTTTCGATGGGTAGCACGGTTGTTTCCATGTTTTTGCTATTGTGAATATTGCGGCAGTAAACGTGTGCATGCAGGTGTCTTTTTTGTAGAACGATTTGTGTTCCCCCAGGTGTATTCCCAGGAAGGGAATTGCTAGAATGCATGGAGGGTCAATTTCTAATTTCTTTAGATATCACCACACTATTTTGAATGAAGAAATAGCCAAAGAGGAAAGGAAGTTGTCCAAGCTCTCACAACTTACTGGTGGCAGAGCTAGGACTGAAAA
>NW_007214014.1:0-710 GCF_000164805.1 Carlito syrichta
GGAGTGCAGTGGCCGCTCCCGGCCACCACAGCCTCGACCTCCTGGACTCTGGTGATCCTTCTACCTCACCCTTCCAAGTAGCTGGAATTACAGGCACATGCTACCATGCTCGGCTGATTTTTTGATTTATTGTAGAGATGAGGTCTTGCCAAGTTGCCAAGTGGTCTCGAACCCGTGGGCTCAGGCAATCCACTCACCTCAACCTCCCAAGGGGTGGGATTACAGGCTGAGCCACCGATCCCGGCTTGTTTTCTTCTCTCTAAATGAATGCCTTGTTGGATACCTTGTTGATAAAGTTTCTCATATCTTTATAGCTTAAGAGACTGACTTCACCACAAAGACACTTTCCCTTATTATTATTGATATGAGCTACCATAATTCTACTTATATACTTTGGGGGGTTAATTTTGGCTTCTCAGCATCATTTATGATACGACTCATATCTAAATTTAATGTACAATTATATACTTTCCCAACTACTTCATCTTCTTTTCAGAATTTCTGTCTTTGAAGTGATTTTTAAAATGATCCAATCCAAACCTCTGTTTGCAGGTGAGAAAACAGAAATCTAGAGCAAGTTTTCTCAACAGCAGCACTAGTGGCACTGTGGCCCAGATAATTCTGTGTTATGGAGGCATGTCTGGTGTTTAGCATCTCTGGCTTCTACCCTTTAAGTGCCAGAAGCATTCACCAAGTTGTGACAAGCAAAA
>NW_007214015.1:0-782 GCF_000164805.1 Carlito syrichta
GAGGTAATTCTGCAATACAAATCCAGTTTTGACTCCAGCAAGCAGTGTCATAGACACTTATTTTATTTAATCATATCCTCTGGAAATTTGTTAACGCACTGCAGGTGAAAACCAGAGATCAGATCTTGTATTTGGTGCTTATAAGTTTCTTCATCCAATTAAAAAACATGAAAAAATTATTAATCCTGGATCCCGGTGTTTTTGTGAGCTAAGTAGAAAAACAATTACTCATATACAACACTCACCACACTCTGTACAAATTGTTCTTCTGCATTCTCTTCTTCCAAAAAAAAGTTTTTAATAAACAAACAGAAACTATACATGGATGTTTTTCCTGACAGCCAAACAATAATGAAACTCAACTGTCTTATTTATAGTACATTTTTCTATATTGATCAAGACAGTTGAAAGAAAAAATGAGTATTCAAAAAACTGAGAATTAGAAACACCACAATCAAAAGGAAAGATTGTTACATTAAAATAATTTCTTATGTTGTCATTTTTTGAAGAAATAAATTAAATATTTCTTTATAAACTCAGCTACAAAAGGAATTGCTAATGAGTAAATATGATATGTAATTTGTCTCTTTAAAATGATAAACAATTTATAATAAGTTCTCTCATTTTCTTTATGTCTTTGATGACATTTTCTCTAAGTCACTGAAAATGTTGGTATGAGGTTCTCAGATTCTGATTTTTCTGCCTGTAATAAGGTTAACACCATATGTTAATATTTCCCAATGAAACACTAAGTAAAATATTTACATTTTTGACATCCACAA
>NW_007214016.1:0-1205 GCF_000164805.1 Carlito syrichta
TCCAATTAAAAAACATGAAAAAATTATTAATCCTGGATCCCGGTGTTTTTGTGAGCTAAGTAGAAAAACAATTACTCATATACAACACTCACCACACTCTGTACAAATTGTTCTTCTGCATTCTCTTCTTCCAAAAAAAAGTTTTTAATAAACAAACAGAAACTATACATGGATGTTTTTCCTGACAGCCAAACAATAATGAAACTCAACTGTCTTATTTATAGTACATTTTTCTATATTGATCAAGACAGTTGAAAGAAAAAATGAGTATTCAAAAAACTGAGAATTAGAAACACCACAATCAAAAGGAAAGATTGTTACATTAAAATAATTTCTTATGTTGTCATTTTTTGAAGAAATAAATTAAATATTTCTTTATAAACTCAGCTACAAAAGGAATTGCTAATGAGTAAATATGATATGTAATTTGTCTCTTTAAAATGATAAACAATTTATAATAAGTTCTCTCATTTTCTTTATGTCTTTGATGACATTTTCTCTAAGTCACTGAAAATGTTGGTATGAGGTTCTCAGATTCTGATTTTTCTGCCTGTAATAAGGTTAACACCATATGTTAATATTTCCCAATGAAACACTAAGTAAAATATTAACATTTTTGACATCCACAAATTTTATTTTGAAGTATGTTGGTAAGTTGTTGAACACCAGTAAAGACTTTTCTTTTTCTTTTTAATTAAAAAAAATGAATCTTTTAAAGTTTTTATATTAATTTTTAAAAATTGCCAGAGAGCATAGTATTTTTATTGTGAACATCAGGATGTTTTGAAGTATGTCAACATTGTGTAATGGTTAAATCTGTTTAATTAACAAACGCATACATCCCCCCATCCTCCTTTTCTGTAAACTCCAAGCCTCTGATAACCATCATTATACTCTCTACTTCTATAAGGTCAACTTTTTAAGATTCTTTATTTGAGTAAGATCATGTATCTTTCTGTGCCTGGCTTATTTTACTTAGCATAATGTCCTTCAGGTTCTTTCATGTTGTCACAAATGACAAGATTTCATTCTTTTTGTGACTGAATAGTATTCCATTGTGTATATACACCACATTTTATTTATTTATCCATCCATCAATGGACACTTGGGTTATCTCCAGTATTGATTTATATCCTCCAGCTTTGCTAATATAGAGAACCAATCTGATCTAGGCTTTTATTTGTTGGAAGGTATTTGATTATTGA
>NW_007214017.1:0-749 GCF_000164805.1 Carlito syrichta
GAGGAGCCCCATGCCCGGTGAGGAGATGTCAACTGCAGCCATTTTTTCTGTCCCAGGACCAGGCAGAGACCTGTATTGCCCGGCTCAGCTCTGCCCAGCTCCACCTAACCTCCAACTTGGGACCTAAAGTAATCTCATCAAACTGGGAGAGACAGAAGAGAGACCTGTGTGCTGAATCAGACACAGGTAAGATCTAAGTGGCAGACATGAAAAGCAGCAAGTTGGGTGAGTCCAGATCTGATCCACCCTCCTCCCACAGTAGGCCTAGGGCATCTGACCCAAGCTGTGAGCACATCAGCCTGTGCTGAGAGCAACCCTATCAGCCTGCGCTGAGAGCCAGAGATCAGAACTGAAAGGATGTTGAACTTACAGGAATGACCTCAGAGTGAGTCTGGTTCCTTGTTTTTATTTTTTTATTTTTTGTCTGTTTGTTTCACTCATTTTTGTTTGTTTTTTGTTTTAGCTTTTTTTTCTCTTTCTGTTTTTGATAACGTTTGCGTACTTGCTTTGTTTCTATTATTTTGCTGGCTTTTTTTCTTTTTTTTCTCTTTTCTTTAGACTTCCTGTTTGTGTATGGGAAGATTATATCAATAGGGAGGTTTTTGTTGGATTGTGTGTTTGTATGATTATCTGAATGTTTTAGATTTTTTTACTCTTTTCTGTCTTTGTGTCTCTTTTCATTTGTTAGTTGGTACGTCTGTCTGTTTTCCTCTTACTCTTTTCTCTCTCCACCTTCCCCTTGCCCCCCC
>NW_007214018.1:0-580 GCF_000164805.1 Carlito syrichta
CCTCATTTTTGTTTGTTTTTTGTTTTAGCTTTTTTTTCTCTTTCTGTTTTTGATAACGTTTGCGTACTTGCTTTGTTTCTATTATTTTGCTGGCTTTTTTTCTTTTTTTTCTCTTTTCTTTAGACTTCCTGTTTGTGTATGGGAAGATTATATCAATAGGGAGGTTTTTGTTGGATTGTGTGTTTGTATGATTATCTGAATGTTTTAGATTTTTTTACTCTTTTCTGTCTTTGTGTCTCTTTTCATTTGTTAGTTGGTACGTCTGTCTGTTTTCCCTCTTACTCTTTTCTCTCTCCACCTTCCCCTTGCCCCCCCCTTCCTTTTTCCATTATTTTCCTTTTTCTTACCTCATTTTGCTTCCAGGTAGCAAACCTATACCCCCACTGCATGGACAGATTGTAAGGCAGTGGGAAGTGGGTTCCTGGGTGCCCATACACCTGTCAATGGATACTGGAATGTGCAGATAGATTTTGAATCACAGCTCCCCCCTCAATTAAATCTCAAAACTGCAAAAAGTACAGCCCTCAACCCACAGTCCAGTTTCAGAGTTGGACAAAGCCAGAGGATCACATAAGGAAGA
>NW_007214019.1:0-738 GCF_000164805.1 Carlito syrichta
CGGGGTCTCACTTTGTGGCCCAGGCTGGAGTACAGGGGCATGGTTCAGGGTCAAGGTAGTCCTTCCACCTCAGCCTACTGAGGAGCTGGGACTACAAGTGTGCTGGTTAACTATAATTTTTCATAGAGACAAGGTCTCACTATGTTGTCTAGGCTAGTTTCAGACTCCTGAGCTCAAGTGATTGTCCCACTTTGGCCTCTCAAAGTGCTGGGATTACAGGCATGAGTCATTGCACTTGGTCTGTACTCCTGATTAAATTAACTACTAGAGAACTTATGGATTTTGTTTTTAATGATATTTTAAATGTCATCTTTTTAGTTATAATTTTTATTTGAGATTATTGGTGTAGAGAAATGCTAAAGATTTTTGTTCCTTGGTCTGGTATCCAACAACCATGATGAACTTTCTTATTGTTCTTATATTTGATTTTATAGCTAGACAAATGATCATATCATATGTAAATAATGACAATGTTAATTTCTTCTTTTCTGATCTTTACAACTCATTTCTTTGTTTTTTGTTTTTTTAGAATTAGGTCTTTCAGTACTATGTTACACAACATCAGTAATATAGAAAGCATTCTTGCCTCAAGGGAAACATGAAAATGTCTCCCTTAAGTGTAATGTTACTAGGGGCAAACTTTACCAAATTAAGAAAGTTTCCTTCTGTTTCTAGTTTGACACTGAGAAAAATTTAGGTGCTGTACTTTGTAAATGCCTTTTTAGATTGATTAAAATA
>NW_007214020.1:0-782 GCF_000164805.1 Carlito syrichta
ATTTGAGATTATTGGTGTAGAGAAATGCTAAAGATTTTTGTTCCTTGGTCTGGTATCCAACAACCATGATGAACTTTCTTATTGTTCTTATATTTGATTTTATAGCTAGACAAATGATCATATCATATGTAAATAATGACAATGTTAATTTCTTCTTTTCTGATCTTTACAACTCATTTCTTTGTTTTTTGTTTTTTTAGAATTAGGTCTTTCAGTACTATGTTACACAACATCAGTAATATAGAAAGCATTCTTGCCTCAAGGGAAACATGAAAATGTCTCCCTTAAGTGTAATGTTACTAGGGGCAAACTTTACCAAATTAAGAAAGTTTCCTTCTGTTTCTAGTTTGACACTGAGAAAAATTTAGGTGCTGTACTTTGTAAAATGCCTTTTTAGATTGATTAAAATAATTTTTATTTTTAAATTTCTTCTATTAACATTGGGAATTTCATTGATATTTTCTGGTGTTAGAATATCATTTCATTCTGATATATATTCCACTGTATCATGATGTATACTTATTTTAATATATTTAAAAATTTGTTTAGCCAATATTTCCTTTAGGATTCTTAGGTCTACTTGCATTCTCAAAATGCAGCTACATTCTTTTTTTTTGTATTGTTCTGATGAGGTTTGGAATCAAAATCACATAAAATAAATTGGATTGTTTTGGTTCTTTTTTGTTTTTTAAAACATAAAACAGAACTGTTCCTTAAAAGCCTGGTAGAATTAATATATAAAACCTTTTAGGCCTGAATGGAAAGTGAAAATTTTAATTTTT
>NW_007214021.1:0-729 GCF_000164805.1 Carlito syrichta
TCAGTAATATAGAAAGCATTCTTGCCTCAAGGGAAACATGAAAATGTCTCCCTTAAGTGTAATGTTACTAGGGGCAAACTTTACCAAATTAAGAAAGTTTCCTTCTGTTTCTAGTTTGACACTGAGAAAAATTTAGGTGCTGTACTTTGTAAAATGCCTTTTTAGATTGATTAAAATAATTTTTATTTTTAAATTTCTTCTATTAACATTGGGAATTTCATTGATATTTTCTGGTGTTAGAATATCATTTCATTCTGATATATATTCCACTGTATCATGATGTATACTTATTTTAATATATTTAAAAATTTGTTTAGCCAATATTTCCTTTAGGATTCTTAGGTCTACTTGCATTCTCAAAATGCAGCTACATTCTTTTTTTTTGTATTGTTCTGATGAGGTTTGGAATCAAAATCACATAAAATAAATTGGATTGTTTTGGTTCTTTTTTGTTTTTTAAAACATAAAACAGAACTGTTCCTTAAAAGCCTGGTAGAATTAATATATAAAACCATCTAGGCCTGAATGGAAAGTGAAAATTTTAATTTTTTATGCTCATTGTTCTATATACATTTTAAAATTTCCTCTTGGACTAAGTTTGACATTTTATATTTTCTACCAACTTATTCCTTTTACTTTTTTCTAGATTTCTAAAGTTTGTTAGTGAACAATTCATCATAATGCTGTTTTCTGAACATTCTTTTATATCTCTTCATTCTGTGTGTTGGT
>NW_007214022.1:0-763 GCF_000164805.1 Carlito syrichta
CATTGGGAATTTCATTGATATTTTCTGGTGTTAGAATATCATTTCATTCTGATATATATTCCACTGTATCATGATGTATACTTATTTTAATATATTAAAAATTTGTTTAGCCAATATTTCCTTTAGGATTCTTAGGTCTACTTGCATTCTCAAAATGCAGCTACATTCTTTTTTTTTGTATTGTTCTGATGAGGTTTGGAATCAAAATCACATAAAATAAATTGGATTGTTTTGGTTCTTTTTTGTTTTTTAAAACATAAAACAGAACTGTTCCTTAAAAGCCTGGTAGAATTAATATATAAAACCATCTAGGCCTGAATGGAAAGTGAAAATTTTAATTTTTTATGCTCATTGTTCTATATACATTTTAAAATTTCCTCTTGGACTAAGTTTGACATTTTATATTTTCTACCAACTTATTCCTTTTAACTTTTTTCTAGATTTCTAAAGTTTGTTAGTGAACAATTCATCATAATGCTGTTTTCTGAACATTCTTTTATATCTCTTCATTCTGTGTGTTGGTTATTTGCATGTTTTCTCTTTAATTCTTGAGGTCTTTCTTGTTTATCTTTTTGAAGAATTAGCTTTTTATAACTAAGAAGTTTTTAGCTATTTTGAAATGTTTTTAGACTTTCAGATTAGTAAAGATAGTACACAGAGTTTTCATATACTCTTCACCCAGTTTCTTGTAATAATACATCTTTTTGGGGGGGGGGTTGGAGTCTCACTCCTTCGCCCAGGTTGGAGTGCAGTGGCATGTATG
>NW_007214023.1:0-676 GCF_000164805.1 Carlito syrichta
TTATTTGCATGTTTTCTCTTTAATTCTTGAGGTCTTTCTTGTTTATCTTTTTGAAGAATTAGCTTTTTATAACTAAGAAGTTTTTAGCTATTTTGAAATGTTTTTAGACTTTCAGATTAGTAAAGATAGTACACAGAGTTTTCATATACTCTTCACCCAGTTTCTTGTAATAATACATCTTTTTTGGGGGGGGGTTGGAGTCTCACTCCTTCGCCCAGGTTGGAGTGCAGTGGCATGTATGCTCACGACCACCCCAGTGTCGACCTTCTGGGCTCCAGTGATCCTTCCGTCTCAGCCTTTCGAGTAGCCCGGAGCTACAGACATGTGCTACCACACCCAGCTATTTTTTATTTTATTGTAGAGACAAGGCCTCACCAAGTTATCGGGGCTGGTCTTGAACTGTCAGGCTCAGGCAATCCACTGGCCTTGGCCTCCCAAAGTGCTGGGACTACAGGTTGAGTCCCTGAGCCCAGCCTAATAATACACCTTATAAAACCATAATAAAGTTATCAAAAGTAAAAAACAAATATTAGTACAACACTATTAAGTACACTATAGGCTTCATTTGGATCTCCTGGTTTTCCACTAACACCCCTTTTCTGTTCCAGGATACAAAGCAGGATACCATATGTCTTGGGCTGAATTGTGTCCTCCCAAAATTCATATTTTGAAGTCC
>NW_007214024.1:0-757 GCF_000164805.1 Carlito syrichta
ATCCCACTTAACTAAAAAGATAAAAATTTTACGATCCCGACACGCTGTAGAATATGAGTCCAGTAAACAGGCAGCAGAATTTCCAGAAAGAAAAATTCACTGAGAGTTGTGCAAGAGAATGACAACGGGCTAAATATACTAACGTCCGTGCTATTAAAATAAAATCCAAACCAAATGGGATAATTATGGAGAAGAGATTCAAAAAGCCTTGGAAATCTTCAAGGAAAATCATTGTTTGCTCTCTGCAGGGACCTACCAATGCACTTTCCATAAAGCACCATTAAATCTGCATGGGCCTAATGAGGTAACTCCACATCATCCAGTTGTTAAACAAACAAAAAGGTCTGTTCTTGTTTCCCAGAGAGCTCTCCAACCCACACACCTTCACTTGAGCTCAGATTAAGAAATTAAATATTCTCTCCTCTTGTAGTAAATTATATTCAAATATTTTATTTACAGGGTAGGGGACAGAGAGGTATAAAGAGGAGTATGTGCATAGTTTATTTCTCTCATCAGCATGTATTCACTAATGCTGTTTTTTATAAAGATGATATAAACTAGAAGCACATTTCATTGGTCTAAGTACTTGGGAGGATAAAATGATAAAGCAGACAAAACAAAGGGGGAAAAGACTAGAAGAAAAAAGACAAAATTATAAAACTATATATGCCTCTCAGATTATGGGTTGCTTTCCTTTCATTATTCACTGTTGATGTTTTATATATTTTGATAGAATGAAATATATTATTTTTTATCA
>NW_007214025.1:0-717 GCF_000164805.1 Carlito syrichta
TTCAAAAAGCCTTGGAAATCTTCAAGGAAAATCATTGTTTGCTCTCTGCAGGGACCTACCAATGCACTTTCCATAAAGCACCATTAAATCTGCATGGGCCTAATGAGGTAACTCCACATCATCCAGTTGTTAAACAAACAAAAAGGTCTGTTCTTGTTTCCCAGAGAGCTCTCCAACCCACACACCTTCACTTGAGCTCAGATTAAGAAATTAAATATTCTCTCCTCTTGTAGTAAATTATATTCAAATATTTTATTTACAGGGTAGGGGACAGAGAGGTATAAAGAGGAGTATGTGCATAGTTTATTTCTCTCATCAGCATGTATTCACTAATGCTGTTTTTTATAAAGATGATATAAACTAGAAGCACATTTCATTGGTCTAAGTACTTGGGAGGATAAAATGATAAAGCAGACAAAACAAAGGGGGAAAAGACTAGAAGAAAAAGACAAAATTATAAAACTATATATGCCTCTCAGATTATGGGTTGCTTTCCTTTCATTATTCACTGTTGATGTTTTATATATTTTGATAGAATGGAAATATATTATTTTTTATCAATATTTTTTATTATGGTTTTGTGGGGTACAGTTAAGGGTTAGGTGTACAATCATGTTTCATTCAGGCACCCTGTTGATGAGAGGTGTTTCCCCATTGCCAGACAGATATTTGCTACTGTTAATCCCATCCCCCCCCATAGTTTCCCAGTACCGTCAG
>NW_007214026.1:0-741 GCF_000164805.1 Carlito syrichta
AAAATGGCAAAAGATATGAACAGACACTTCACAAAAGAGGACATCCGAGCAGCCAACAAACACATGAAGAAATGTTCAACCTCACTAATCATCAGGGAGATGGAAATATATTCTTTTGTATGCTCCCAAAAAGTATTAAAAATGGGCACTCAGACTACATTTGTGTGGTCATTTGGATTCTTAAATTAATAACCCTATAATGAGAAGATTTATTCCTCTAACAAACAAGAAACAAAAGACAAGGGCACATGAAGGCTCTATCCTGGATTTTTTCCTTAAATTGGGAAGCTTTTACAATACCTCAGTCTTGTGATGTAATTTCATCACAAGAACTGACATGAAGCACAAGAACTTCTAGATACATTGAACTCAGCCACATCTGTTCATTCCCTTTCCAGCTCTTTTCTCGGGGAATAGAAACTATTCCTTCTTGGGTGCAGGAAATGTAGATTGTTGACTAGGCTGGAAATGCTTCTATCACACTGCACTCCTGATTCTCTGATCACATAGATGACAACAGTTACTTCTCTGTCCAATGTATAAAACCTCCTCCAAGTCATCAAACAGCAAAACTTACAATTTTAATTTTGCCTACATGACCCATTCACTTTGGCCACTTTTCTGCTGTTAGTTTATTTATTTCTTTTTGTTCTAAAAATCTTTGGTGGACCACACTTGCCCCAGAACTTTCAAGTTGACTTTCAGCTGCTGGAGTGTCCTATTCCCACGCATTCCGAAGGG
>NW_007214027.1:0-731 GCF_000164805.1 Carlito syrichta
CAGGGTATATTCACAGTAGGGGGATTACAGGGTCACATGGGAGGTTGATGTTAGAGCTTTTAGAAATTGCCACACTGCTTTCCACAGAGTTTGCACTAGTTTACACTCCCACCAATAGTGTAGTAGTGTTCCCTTTTCGCCACACCCTCTCCAACAGCTATTATTTTTTGTTATTGATAATTGCCATTCTGACTGCAGTTAGGTGATATCTCAGTGTGGTTTTGATTTGCATCTCCCTGATGATTAGTGAGGTTGAGCATTTCTTCATGTGTTTGTTGGTTGCTCGGATGTCTGCCTTTGTGAATTGTCGGTTCATATCTTTTGCCTATTTTATAATGGGGTTGTTTGGTTTTTTTTTTCCAGCACGTTTGAGTTCCTTGTAGATCTTAGATGTTAGGCCTTTGTCAGACATGGAGTTGGCAAATACTTTTTCCCAGTCTGTAGGCTGTCTTCCTGCTCTCTTGATGGCTTCTTTGACTTTGCAGAAGCTTGTCAGTTTAATGAGGTCCCACTTGTCTATCTTATCCCTTATGTCCTGTGGGTTTCGAGTTTTGTTCATGAATTGGATGCCGGTTCTGATTTCCATGAGGGTATGTCCTTCATTTTCTAAGGTTCTTATGGTTTGAGGTTTTACATTTAGATCTCTGATTCATTTGGAGTTAATTTTTGTGTATGGGGATAGATAGGGGTCCTGTTTCAATCTTCTGCATGTGGTCAGCCAGTTTTCCCAG
>NW_007214028.1:0-765 GCF_000164805.1 Carlito syrichta
AATTATAGGCTATAACACACATGGCATCCTTGCCTTTCCCTGAGTGGTCAGCTTCAATTGTCTTACATATCCCTTCTGAAGCATGTGCACTCTTTCCCTACGCTGTATAATCCCTTGAGTCTGGGGGGAAACAGCATGGGAACCCACCATCTCACAGCTGCCCAAGACATCACTTTTGTTCTTAAGTCCCTATTAAACGTTTCTTTCTGAGAAACCGGATTTATCTGCCTCTTTCTTGACTTCTCAGCTCCCTCAGCTTTTGGGGGTAGATCTGCACAGACATGCTTACTGAGGAACACCCATCTTCACTTGGAAAAATCTAACTTCTCCTTCTAGGCCTGGATCAAATGACACCTCCTCTCTGAAAACTTCTAGGAGGTTTGGGTCACGGTTTGCAAATATTTACTTCCCTCCCATCCCACTGTGGGAGGAGTGTACCTCCAAGGCCCTCCCCATGCCTTTTTTAAAAGGTTTCCCAGTCACTACAGCTGTCCCCCCCCACCACCACCCTTCTATGGCAGGCCCTGATGGCTGCCTCCAGGTCTCTTTGCTCTTGGGCTCTGCTATGTGACTTGCTTTGGTCAATGAGATGTCTGGAGATGTGACCTGGGACAAAGCTTTGACACGGGCTTGGTGGCACAACTCGCCCTCTTGTGCTTCTGCCATTGCCACAAGCAGAGCTTCCCCCAGGTAGCCTGTTGTTCCTGTTCTGAAAGACAGAACAGACATCAACCAAACCCATGCCCAGAAGCCATCCTAACTGGA
>NW_007214029.1:0-773 GCF_000164805.1 Carlito syrichta
CTGGTGAGAGCAGAATTATTTTTCTTGTTTCTGATCTTAGGGGAAAGCTTTCAATCTTCCACCATTAAGTCTGATGTTAGCTAAAGGGTTTTTGTAGCCACTCTTTGTCAGGCTGAGGGTGTTCTCTATTCCTAGTTTTTTGAGTGTTTTTTAATTTTCTTTATCATGAAGAGGTATGAGATTTTGTCACATACTTTTTCTATGTGTATTGAAATGGTCATGTCGTTTTTGTCCTTTATTCTATTATATGGTTTATTACATTAATCAATTTTCTGATGACAATGTTAAGCCAGTCTTACATTCTTGGGAAAAATTTTTCTTGGTCATGATGTATAATCCTTTTTATTTGTTGCTAGTTTCAGTGTTGTTGGGACACTAACTTTTACTGAGTACTTTCTACCTGCCAAGCCATTTGCATGGATGAACTCATTTGGTTTTCAAGCCTATGAGATAGGAACTATTATTAAGCCTCATTTCAAAATTGAGGAAAGTGAGATTCAGAAAGCTTATGTCATCTACTCAAGGTCACACAACCAGGTATTGGCAGAGTCAAGATTCGAACTCAAGCCATCCAGTTCACCACTACACTAAAACACCTCTCATGTGCATATCAGCGGGGGACATGAGAGAGATCATTTTCAGATCATACCCAGACCTGTATTTGTTTTCTTTTCTTTTTTTTTTTTTGAGTTGGAGTCTCACTCTGTCGCCCAGACTGGAGTGCAGTGGCCGCTCCCGGCCACCGCAGCCTCGACCTGCTGGGCTCGGCAATC
>NW_007214030.1:0-571 GCF_000164805.1 Carlito syrichta
TGTGGATAGAACAGTCAACATGGTGTCCATTGTCTCCAATCACTTCCATATAAGTGATGAGTTTGCCAAATATTTATGATGTTAATAAATAATGTACTTACCTAGAATTAAACTACTATTTATTGAATATCTGTTATGTATTAGGTTTAAAGCGTAGAAATATTTAGAAGAGGAAGGTTATATTTGGCATACTTGCTTCCTTATAGAGTCATTGCAACATTTTCATATAATTTTTTCCAAATCAATATGTACATGTATTTTAATAAAATAACCTGCTTCTCCACGGTTGAAATTGTAGCATAAATGTCAAGTGGGCTTCCCTTGTTATAACAAGCAATAATTTGACGATGGGCTTTTGTTACCACAAAGAGAAGAAAAATGTTTTCATGGAATTTTTCCCCATGTACTTTCCTTCCTTCTGCAAATTACCATTTGACAAGCACTTAGACATTCTGTGATAAACTGAAGTGCTTCCACAGGCCTGAAAAATAACTTCCTTGTGCAGAAATACTATTTTGTTTTCAAAGATCTGAAGAAGGGTTAGGAGAAAGGTTTGATAATCATTTTTTAG
>NW_007214031.1:0-431 GCF_000164805.1 Carlito syrichta
ATCCCCTGAAGAGAAAGAATCAGGCAGTAAAGGGCAGATAATGAGGAAGAGTGGGGGAAGTGGTGGAGTAGGAAAGAGAAAAAAGACACAGGGTCCTCGGTTCATTGGAGGCCAGATGCAGTACAGAACCAAGAACTGAGAACCCGGTAATGAAACCGAGTAAACACAGAGCTTGATGACACAGTGCTGGACCTGGAGGTTAGAGTTACCATAGCATTAGTTATATTTGTGGCCACTGATATCTTTGGAGTATTTTTCCTGTGTTTGGAGAATTTTACACACTATCAGTCCTGCCTCTTGCCTCTGGATTACAGGCGTGAGCCACTGTGCCTGGCTCTCAACGATAGGATAGGATAGGATAGGATTGCTGTAGGCAGGAGCTACAGCACCCTCATTCAACCCCTGGACCACAGGCATATCACCTAATAATC
>NW_007214032.1:0-496 GCF_000164805.1 Carlito syrichta
GATATCTTTGGAGTATTTTTCCTGTGTTTGGAGAATTTTACACACTATCAGTCCTGCCTCTTGCCTCTGGATTACAGGCGTGAGCCACTGTGCCTGGCTCTCAACGATAGGATAGGATAGGATAGGATTGCTGTAGGCAGGAGCTACAGCACCCTCATTCAACCCCTGGACCACAGGCATATCACCTAATAATCTCTGCCTGTCATGCCCATCTGTGAGAAACTCCAATTCAGAAGTACAAAGGATGACTTTAAAATAACTGGAATTATTTTTTGGAGGGCTGGTCCCTTGTAGTACAGACTTCCCCTACTAAGTTAGTCTTCTAGAAACCCAATGTCATATAAAGAAGGACAAACATATGGACTTCACAGCAACTTGGATGGATTTAGAATCTATCATACTTGGTGATCTATCACAGAAACAAAGAACAGAGTACCATATGTTCTCACTCATAAGTGGACCCTGAACATTTACCATATACTATAAGAAAGGGATT
>NW_007214033.1:0-775 GCF_000164805.1 Carlito syrichta
CTACAAAACACTGCTCAAAGAAATCCAAGAAGACACAAACAAATGGAAAAATATTCCATGCTCATGGATAGGGAGAATCAACATTGTTAAGATGTCCATCCTACCCAAAGCAACCTACAGATTCAACGCAATACCCATTAAATTACCAACATCATTCTTCTCAGACCCGGAAACGACTATACAGAAATTCATATGGAAAAATAAACGACCACAAATAGCCAAAACAATCCTTAGCAAAAGAAACAAAGCAGGAGGTATCATATTTCGAGACTTCAAACTTTATGATAAGGCTACAATAATCAAAACAACCTGGTATTGGTATAAGAACAGGTATATGGACCAATGCAATGGGACAGAGATTCCAGATTCAAATCCTCAACTTCTCAACCAACTCATCTTTGACAAAGACTCCACTACCAACCACTGGGGAGAGGAAAACCTATTCAGTAAATGGTGCTGGGAAAACTGGCTGACCACTTGCAGAATATTAAAACAAGACTCCTACCTATCACCATACACAAAAATCAACTCTAAATGGATCAAAAACCTAAATGTAAAACCTCAAACTATAAAAACTTTAGAAAACACAGGAGACACCCTTATGGAAATTGGAATTAGCAACCAATTCCTGATCAAAACCCCAAGTGCCCATGCCATAAGAGATAAGATAGACAGGTGGGACCTCATCAAACTGACAAGCTTCTGCAAAGCAAAAGAAACCATCAAGAGAGCACGAGACAGCCCACAAAATGGGAAAAATATTTGCCAGCTGTAT
>NW_007214034.1:0-2048 GCF_000164805.1 Carlito syrichta
CCTTTGCCTGCTGAATCTTTGAACTAAAGAAGATTGGAAGGTCTCAGAAGCAAAGTCTCTCTTTGACCTTCTCCTGCCTTCCTGTCTCCCACTCCTCTTTCTTCCCCGAGGAGTCATAAAACCAGA
Organism: Carlito syrichta; assembly: GCF_000164805.1. Taxonomy (NCBI): domain Eukaryota; kingdom Metazoa; phylum Chordata; class Mammalia; order Primates; family Tarsiidae; genus Carlito; species Carlito syrichta. Next base: position 127 of record NW_007214034.1, read on the forward strand.
ACCCCTCTCCCTCAAAGCAAGTCATAAACCTAGAAAGGTCACTATCTCCCTTCTCCCTTGTAGATCCTAATTCCAGAAGAATTCTGCCTCAAACCTAAGAGGAAGAAATGTTGCATAGAGAAACCAAGAAGAATCTGAACAGACAGGGCTTACTGCCTCCTCTTCAGGCTATTAGCATTAGATCATACCCTTTGTTCAATCAGATTTCTACATGGCTGTCCATTCTTCATAACACCTAAGGATAAAAATCATTTTCAACCAGGTGTGATGGCTCAGGCCTATAATCTCAGAACTTTGGAAAGCCCAAATGGGAGGATAGCTTGAGGCCAGGAGTTTGAGCCCAACCTGGGCAAAACAGCCGGACCCTGTTTCTACAAAAAACACAAAAATTAGTAGGGCATTGTGGCGTGCACCTGTAGACTTAGCTAGGAGGTCAAGCAAGGCTTCCGTGAGCCATGATTGTGCCACAGCACTGTAGGCTGGGTGACAGAGTGAGATCTTGTCTCAAAAAAAAAAAAAGCTTTTCCTGGGTCTTCATTTCTCAAAGCTCTTGTATCATGTAAAACTTTGATTACATAATTTTTTTTTTTTTGAGTCAGGGTCTCACTCCATCACCCAGGCTGAAGTGCAGTGGCATGATCACAGTGCAGCTTCAACCTCCTGAGCTCAGGCAATCCTTCTGCCTCAGCCTCCTGAGTAGCTGGGACTAGAGGTGTGCACTGCCATGCCTAGTTAATCTTTTAAAAAATTATTTTTGTAGAGATGTAGTCTCACTATGTTGCCTAGGCTGGCCTCAAGCTCCTGGGCTCAAGCAATCCTCCTACCTCAGCCTCCCAAAGTGCTGTGATTATAGGTGTGAGCCACTGTGCCTGGCCGCTTTTCTCTTGTTAGCCAGTCTTTTATTATAGGAGTGTTGGCCGTGACCCTTACGATGGGTGAGGAAACGGATCACGCCTTTTCACTCTTACAGAAACAAGCCAGTGACAGCAGCATAAAGTGACAGCTGACATTGGGAAGTTCCACCACCACAATCTTGAGCCTTTTCCTATAAGGCAAACAATCCAACTTATTCCCAAGACCCTTAAAAACCTCACTGCACCACAGCCAAGCACAGGTTAGGAAGTGGAAGTGTTCACCCTACGATCCCCTCAAAATGGTCCAAATTACAGGCAGCACAAGCGCCATAAGAAGGCTCCAGGTCTGTCATGGCCACAACACCTGACACAGTGCTAGGCACATAGAAGGCCCTGAATTAACAAATGTCTACTTAAAGAATGAAACCAATTTTCACAAGTAAACTCCTTGCCTCTTTTGCCACTATTTCCAGAAAAAGGACTCAGGATGTTTAGTTTCAGAAAGCAGTGGAGGGTGAACACATTTGGAAAAGCTTCCAAAAGTATGGATACCCCAAGGGGGCAAGTGTCCACTAAATCACTGGTGTGAGACCACTAATGTCCCAACGATGTCTGATAAACAGGAAATAACTTTATCAAGATGAGGAGTTGATTGCCAGTGGCCCAGTTCCTCCCAACTGCCCCCACTCCAAACATCTCTGGTGTCACTCTTCTCTCTCTTCTGTGCCTGTTCTCTTGATTTTCTGGTCTTTCATCTCCCTCTCCTTCTCCTGCCCCTCCTTTCTTCCCCTGTCCTTCTCATGCCCTCAGCCTGCCAGTCATTCCCAACTTGTCCCTTTCCACCCACCCAAGCACACCAGGTCAAGTCCTTCCTGAGGCCATCAGATAGAGAGATTGCTCCCCACATACAGGTGGAGAGATTGTACCCCTATACCCAAACAAAGTGCCTTCAGTAGACAAGCCCCTTTGTCTACCTTCAGTCTACAAAAGGAAACTCACCTAGAACCAAATACTTTCCTTTTCTCATTTCTCAATTTCTTTCTTTCTTTCTTTTTTTTTTTTTTTTTT
>NW_007214035.1:0-713 GCF_000164805.1 Carlito syrichta
TGCACTTTCTAATTAACAGTCTCAGTTAAAGCCCATATCAACTCTAAAATTTATTTATTTGCCCTATTTTGTAGAAAAGAAAACTAAATTGAGAGTTTTTTTAAAAAACTTAACAATGTCACACAGTTAGAAATTTTTTTTAACTTTATTTAAAGTTTTTTTTAAAGAATATTAAGTCAAAAAGTATTTCATGTACATGGTTATTTCTCACTTAAATGTACAGTACTATTATGTCCAGATCAACTCTGTTTGGTACTTGGAAAAAGTAGAAAAATTACACTAATCTTTGCTGTTCCTCTTTTCCTGTCTACTTACTCTTGATATATTTCAAAATTATGCTACACAAAGCTGGAAAGTTTTAAAGAATACAGCAGCCTAAGTTCTTTTGGGAGTTTAGGGAAGCAGCAGGGCTTGTTTTTCTTTTTTCTCCTGAACCCTCAGTTGTTACATAAGGTTGAGACATCATAGCTGGTGAGATGCTCATCGAATTCGATATGTACCCTGTGTGTCTAATCTGTGAACTTGGCATCTAGGAACATACATCAGGCCAGGGAGCCAGCTGGCAATCAAGACTCATGACAGTACTTACAGAAAAACTCTCCAGCAGGCCACAATATAAACCCAGCGCATGGAAATTACTCAGGGTAGCTTCCTCCAGGTCATTCTTTCAGCCACAAGACAATAGCATATCTGTGCTCATTCAGTTCTGCTGG
>NW_007214036.1:0-696 GCF_000164805.1 Carlito syrichta
TTAGTACTAAAGCATATACATTTCTTTACTGATTTGTAAATGTTTGATACATGAAGAGCACAAGGGTTATTGAATGAATTTTTCATTTTTTTTTTACTTTTAAATTTTTTATTTAAAATTGTGGAGTACAATTCAGGGTTAGGTATATAAATATTCAGTCTGCAAGTACCCTTGTTGATGAGGTGTGCTCCCCTTCCCCAGTCAGATTCTTACTACTGCCAATCCCACCTTCTTGCCCTCTACACTCCCACAATTTCCTACTATTGACAATCAATCCTTTTCTGATAGTATTACGATGGTTGCTCGAGGTCCACTTGAGTGAGAGTATGTGATACTCAGTTCTTTGTTTCTGTGAAGATCACTCAGTATTATAGATTCTAAGTCCATCCAGGTTGCTGCGAAGTTCATGATTTTGTTCTTCTTTATGGCTGTGTAATATTCCATTGTGTATATGTACTATATTTTTTTATCCAGTCCTCTTTTAATGGGCAACATGGTTGATTCCATGTTCTTGCTATTGTGAACAATGATGCGATAAACGTACGTGTGCAGGTATCTCCTTTATAGAGTCATTTGAGTTCTTCCACGTAAATAATTGTAAATTGTTGGATAGCCAGAGAAAGAAAAAGTATAAAAATTAGATCTTGCTACAGAGTCAAGTTTCCTGATTCATTTAGTACTACAGCATATACATTT
>NW_007214037.1:0-759 GCF_000164805.1 Carlito syrichta
CTGTTTCATTTATTTTAGCTTTATAATAAAGTATAAAATCTGGGCGTGGGATACCTCCTGCTTTGTTTTTTTGTTGTTTGTTTTTTTTGTTAGTTTGTTTTTGGTTTTGGCTGAAGATTGTTTTGGTTATTTGTGGTGTTTTGTTTCCACATAAATTCCTGTATTGTATATTCCCAGTAGGGGGATTGTGGGGGTCAGATGGAAGGTCGATTTTTAGAACTTTTAGGAATCACCACACTGTTTTCCACAGGGGCTATACTAGTTTACACTCCTACCAACATTGTAGAAGTGTTCCCTTTTCAACACAACCTCTCTAGCATCTGTTATCTTTTGAGTTATTGATGATGGCCATTCTGACTGGAGTTAGGTGGTATCTCAGTGTAGTTTTAATTTGCATTTATTTGATGACTAGTGAGGCTGATCATTTTTTCATATATCTGTTGGCTGCTTGTATGTCTTCTTTTGAGAACTGTCTATTCAAATATTTTGCCCACTTGGTAATAAGGATGATTGTTTCTTTTCTTTTCAGAACATTTGAGTTCCTTGTAGATCCTAGATGTAAGGCCTTTGTCAGACATAGAGTTTAGAGTTGGAAAATAATTTTTTTCCCAGTCTGTGGGATGTCTCCCTGCTCTCTTGATGGTTTCTTTGGCTTTGCAGATGCTTGTTAGTTTAATGAGGTCCCACTTGTCTATGTTATCTCTTATGGCCAGGGCACTTGGGGTTTTGATCAGGAATTGGTTGCCAGTTCCAATTTCG
>NW_007214038.1:0-300 GCF_000164805.1 Carlito syrichta
TCTATTAATGTCTGGATATCTGGGTTTGTAATTGGAGACCAGTCATTCTGGGGGCTCTTCATTGTATGTGTTCCAAAGTCTGTTTTCTCAGTGTCTGATCTCCCAGGAGTCTGTGTGAGAACCATGTTCTTCTTTTGGTTTTTCTTCATTTGTGTAGATTTTCCTCCCCTCCACACTTTTTCCCCCTTTTTTTAAGTTATGTTTTTCAGGGATTGCAGGGTTGTTTTTATTTCTGTTTGCTCAATCTCCTATTCTTCTTTATGTGGATCCTCTGACTTTGTTCAATTCTGAAGCTGGACT
>NW_007214039.1:0-727 GCF_000164805.1 Carlito syrichta
CAATAGAGGCAGATGTAAGAGTTGACGATGTCACTTCCCACGAGCTTCTTAAATATACTAGGTCGATGCATGAGTTCATAGCGTCTGTTTTTGGCATGGCAACACTGCAGTGTTGCAAGTTTGCTTATCATTTGTCATTTGGAGTGACAATGCTGGGCTTGTGAATACACCTTGCATTTTGCAGATTTGAAGAAAGTTAATGTCATTTGTGGGCTAAAGAACACACAGTGTCAAGTTAAAAAGAAAAAAACACTTCCAACGTACTCTTTTGCTTGAGTTTAACAGTGGAGGCAGCTTAAAACACGTGTGTCATGTATGGGGAGAATGCCACCAAGGAAAGCACAGCTGGAAAATGGTTTTGTTGCTTCAAAGAGGGTCAACCTGAGTGACTGTCCGGTTCAAGACCAGTGGGCTTTGATGAAGACCATTTGAAAGTGCTAATCCATGACAATCCACAACAGTCAACTTGAGCATTGGCAGATATAACAAACTGTGGCCAGTCAATCCTCGTGTGACATTTGCATTTCATGGACCAGAGAGAAATACTGCAAACTTATACATCAACTCAATGTTTGGTAAGTGAAGCAAAAATTATACCACCACCTGACATGGTATTCAATGTTTGTAGAGAAATACTTCAAGCTATTACATATTAAAATCCGGGAGGTTAAAGGAACCTAAATGGAAGTACGTTTTATACTTCACTTGACTTATCAGTGAACTGTGA
>NW_007214040.1:0-5178 GCF_000164805.1 Carlito syrichta
TAAATATACTAGGTCGACGCATGAGTTCATAGCGTCTGTTTTTGGCATGGCAACACTGCAGTGTTGCAAGTTTGCTTATCATTTGTCATTTGGAGTGACAATGCTGGGCTTGTGAATACACCTTGCATTTTGCAGATTTGAAGAAAGTTAGTGTCATTTGTGGGCTAAAGAACACACAGTGTCAAGTTAAAAAGAAAAAAACACTTCCAACGTACTCTTTTGCTTGAGTTTAACAGTGGAGGCAGCTTAAAACACGTGTGTCATGTATGGGGAGAATGCCACCAAGGAAAGCACAGCTGGAAAATGGTTTTGTTGCTTCAAAGAGGGTCAACCTGAGTGACTGTCCGGTTCAAGACCAGTGGGCTTTGATGAAGACCATTTGAAAGTGCTAATCCATGACAATCCACAACAGTCAACTTGAGCATTGGCAGATATAACAAACTGTGGCCAGTCAATCCTCGTGTGACATTTGCATTTCATGGACCAGAGAGAAATACTGCAACTCAATGTTTGGTAAGTGAAGCAAAAATTATACCACCACCTGACATGGTATTCAATGTTTTGTAGAGAAAATACTTCAAGCTATTACATATTAAAATCCGGGAGGTTAAAGGAACCTAAATGGAAGTAAGGTTTTTATACTTCACTTGACTTATCAGTGGACTGTGATAAGTCACATATATAGACTGTAATATCCAGAGCACAAATAAGAAAACTACACAAAGTGATAAACTAAAAAATAAATAAATAAAACAAGATAGAACCCTCAAAAAAGTTCAAATAACCCAAAAAAGATAAGAAAAGAGGCACAGAGGAATAATAAACAGAGGAAAGAAACAGAAAACAAATAATAAAATAACAGCTTAAGTCCTACTATATCCATAATTACCTTAAAAATAAATGGTCTAAATACACCAAGGAAAAGATGGAGACTGGGAAAGTGAAATAAAAGAAATAAGATCTGCCGGGCGCGGTGGCTCAGCCTGTAATCCCAGCACTTTGGGAGGCTGAGGTGAGTGGATTGCCTGAGCCCGCAGGTTCGAGACTCGCCTGGGCAACTTGGCGAGACCTCATCTCTACAATAAATAAAAAAAATTAGCTGGGTGTGGTAGCACGCGCCTGTAGTTCCAGCTACTTGGAAGGCTGGGGAGAAAGGATTGCCGGAGCCCAGCCGGTCGAGGCTGCGGTGGCCGGGAGCAGCCACTGCACTCCAGTCTGGGTGACAGAGTGAGACTCCAACTCAAAAAAAAAAAAGAAAAGAAAGAAGATCTAGCAATATACTACCTATACGAAACTCAATCAAATACAACGTAGGAAGATAAAGAATAAATGGATAGAAATAGATATACCATACAAAAATTAATTTTTTAAAAATCAGGAATGGCTTTATTAATATGAGATAAAGTAGACTTTATAGCAAAGAAAATTACTAGATAAAAATCAGACATTAAATAAGGATAAAAGAATCAATCCACCAGGAAAACCTAATAATCCTAAATTTGCATGCAACTCAACAGAGCCTCAAGATACTGCTAGACATAAAAACTAACCGCTGAAAGAGAAATCGATAAACCCCTGCTTATAGTTGGAGACTTCAACATCCAATTCTGCACAATGGATAGAACTATTAGACATAAAGTCAGCAAGGAGATAGAAGAAACAAAGAATACAACCAATCAATAGGATCTAATTGACCTATGTAGAGAATTCTATCCAACAACAGCAGAACACACTTTTAAAGCACCCACAGAACATTCACCAAGATGAGGTATATCTTGGTGTCTCTGTCCATTTTCTGTGGCTGTAACAGAATACCTGAGATTGGGTAACTCGCAAAGGAAAGAAATGTATTTCTCACGGTTCTGAAGGCTTGGAAGTCCAAGACTCAAGGACTGACGTGTGGCGATGGCCTTCTTGTGTCATAACACAGTAGAAGACATCACATGGTGAAAGCGGGCAAAAAGGTGCCAGCTCAGGGCTCTCTTCCTCTTCTTAAAAAGCCACCAGTCCGGTCACGGGTGCCCCTCCCCAATGACTTTGTAGATACACACGTTTATTGTAAATTTTACAGGACCTAGAAGAGCTAAAAGAATTTTGAAAAACAAAGTGTGGTAGGAGCAATGAACCTGTCTGATGTCAAGGCTTAATTTCTAGCTACAATCATGAAGATAACCTGATGTTGACGGAGTGATAGACACATAGGTCAATGGAAGAAATAAAGGAACCAGAAACAGATTCACACAAATATGCACAAAATGATTTTTTACAAAGGTAGGGGTGTCATTCAGTAAAAAGAAAACGCCTTTCAAAATGCTGCTGGAGCAATTGGGCACCTATAGATTTTTTTTTTTTTTAAGTCACACTAAAATGAACTCAAAATGGATCACAGACAAGTGTAAACATGTATCACTTCAGAATACTTGGGGAGAAAACATAGGAGAAAATCGTCAGGATCAAGGACTGATAAATGTGAGCCAAAAACATAATCCATAAAGGAAAATTTGACAAATTTGATCTCATAAACAGTTAAAAAGTTTTGCTCCATGTAGACCCTGTTAAAATAGAAAAAAGACAAGCTAAAGAGAAAATATTTGCAAGCCACATATCCAATATAGGAGTTGATGCAGAATTATAGAATATGTTAATAACTCTCAAAACTCAACAGCAAGAAAAAAAGTCCAACTAAAAAGTGCCAAAAGACATGAAAGATATTTCACCAAAGAGGACATACAGACATACGAGATACAAAAGGTGTTCATTATCATTAACCATTAGGGAAATCCAAATCCAAACCACAAGGAGATACCACTACACAAACCTAGCAGAGTGGTTAAAATGTAAAAATTATAATACTAAATGCTGGTGAGGATGTGGCAAACACTGGGTCATTCATCGCTGGTGGTAATATGGAATGATAGTCTAGTAAAAAAAAAAAAAGGAAAAAATATGTCAATTTCTTTAAAATGAAACGTGTTTACTACCTGACCCAGCAATTGGGCTCTTGGGCAGTATCCCAGAGAAATGAAAACATACATTCAAACGCAACCTTGCACACAAATGCTCACAGCAGTTTTATCTGCACAGCAAACAACCCAAACGTCTTCCTATGGATGAGCAATTAAAAACCACGGTGCTTGCATACCACGGAATCCTCGGCAATAAAAGGGAGTGAACTATTGACACCCACAACCTGGATGGATCTCCAGGGCATTACGTGGGGTGCGTAAAAGTCGACCACAAAAGATCATGTACTGTAGAGTTCCATTTATACAACATTCTGGAAATAACAAAACTATAGAGACAGACAACTAATTTATGACTGCAGGCCTGAAGGATGGCTCCGGAAGCAGGAGTGGGCGTGGCTATGAAGACTTTCACAGGTGACCTTGTGCGCAGCCTGACTGTGGTGATGTCGCAAGAATCTCTATGGGTGGTGAAATTGCACAGCCCTAAATACACGCAGACACAAATGAGTGCTGGTGAAACTGGTGAAATTCCAATAAGGTCAATGGATTGTACCAACATCAACTTCCTGATTGTGAGACTCCTAGAGTTAGGTGAGACTGTTGGGAGAAACAGGTGAGGGGCACCTGGACTCTCTGCAGTGTTTCTTACCATGATATGTGAATCTACAATTATTTCAAGAAGAAAAGTTCATCACTGAAGCCTGTTTATAAAAATGTCCCTTAAAAAGTTCATAAAAAGCATAACTATCATTCAAAGAAAAATGGAAGGAAAGAAATATTTGTACAAAGGGATAATACCTTTACTGAGCAGAGTTCTTACAAACCCATAATTAAAACATAAAAATAAAAACATGTATAAAAGATATGGCTAGGTCAGGCGTGGTGGCTCACCCCTGTAATCCCAGGATGTTGGGAGGCAGAGGTGAGAGGACTGCCTGAGTCCAGGGGCTCAAGACCAGTCTGGGCAACTTGGTGAGACCTCATCTCTACAATAAAACCAAAACTTGGTGGGGCATGGTGGTGCGCACCGATGGTTCCGGCTCCTTGGAAGGCTGAGGCCTGGATGAGAGAGTGAGACTCTGACTCAAAAATAAATAAGTACTAAAAGATATGGCTAGGAAATAAAGATATAAATGGTTAATTAAAAAACCAAATTCAAGCTGGGCTCAGTGGCTCAGCCTGTAATCCCGCGCCTTTGGGAGGCTGAGGTGAATGGATTGCCTGAGCCCGCGAGTTCGAGACCCGCCTGGGCAGCGAGACCTCATCTCTACAATAAATAAAAAAATCAGCCGGGCGTGGTAGCGCATGCCTGTAATTCCGGCTACTCGGACGGCTGAGGCGGAAGGATCGCCGGAGCCCAGCAGGTCAAGACTGCGGTGGCCAGGAGCGGCCACTGCACTCCAGTCTGGGCGACAGAGTGAGACTCCAACTCAAAAAATATATATATATTCAGGAGTTGAGCATAGCAATGTAAGCATAGTAAACTATGCTTATTTAGGGAGGTAAAGGAAGACAAAGGTTTTTGTTTTTTCTTTTTTTTATTTTAATTTTAGATTTATGGGATACATGTGAGGATTTGCTACATAGGTAAATTGCTTACACACAGGTAGGGTTTGGGCTTCTAGCAAGCCCTGTCTCCCCGGGAAGTGGACCTGGTACCCAATGGGTGGTTGTGTGCCCTCCATTCCCCCTTTCTCCCTCCACTAGTAGTTCCCAGTGTCAGTTGTTCTCGTCTTTGTGCTTGCATGTCCAATGTTTAGGGCCTGCTTATGAGTGAGAACATTCAACATTCAGTTTTTTATTTCTGTGATAGTTCACTTAGAATGATGGTCTCCAGCTGCATCCATGTTGCTGCAAAGGATTTTTTTCCTTTATGGTTGCATAGTATTCCACTGTGCATAAGTACCACATTGAAAATAACTCATTCCACTTTTGATGGGCATCTGGGTTGGTTTCATGTTTTTGCTATTGTGAATAGTGCTGCAATGCACATACATCCGCAGGTGTGTTTTTTGCAGAGCAATTTATGTTTTGGGTATATTCCCAGGAGTGAGATTGCTGGATCGTATGGTAGCTCAATTTTTAGTTCTTTGAGAAAACATTACACTGCTTTCCACAAAGGTTGAACTAGCATACACTCCCACCAACAGTTTAGAAGTGTTTTGTTTTCCCCCCAGCCTCACCACCACCTGTTTTTTTTTTTTTTGGTTTG
>NW_007214041.1:0-5512 GCF_000164805.1 Carlito syrichta
CCCGCCTCAGCCTTTCGAGTAGCCAGAATTACAGGCATGTGCTACCACGCCCAGCTGATTTTTTGATTTATTGTAGAGATGAGGTCTTGCTGCCCAGGTGGGTCTCGAACCCGCGGGCTCAGGTAATCCACTCACCTCAGCCTCCCAAAGGCACGGGATTACAGGCTGAGCCACCGAGCCCGGCTCTAGATTTTATATATATAAATATGAAGACAATTTGATAGACACACACACACACACGCGCGACACACACACACACACACACACACACACACACACACCTAGGGACATATGTATACAAGTGAAGTATCCCTAATCAGAAAATCCAAAATCTGAAATACTCCAAAACCCACCAGCGTGATGCGCCAAGGAAGTACTCATTGGAGCACTTTAGATTTCAGATTTTCAGATCAAGGATGCTGAACTGTTAAGTATAATGCAAATATTCCAAAGTCAAAAAAATAACCAAAACACTTCTGGCCCCAAGCATTTCAGATAAGGAATACTCAACCTGCGTGTGAACACACACACACTCACAAACACACGGAGACGTGCACACACACAGACACACCTCGTTTTATTGTGCTTTATTGCATTTTGCAGATATTGTCTTGTTTACAAATTAACGGTTTGTGGCAACCCTGTGTCAAGTCAAGTCTATTAGAATCGCTTTTCCAACAGTATGTGCTCATTCCGTTATTCTGTGCCACGTTTTGCAACTCTTTCTTTATTATTATATCCGTTATGGTGGTCTCTGATTAGTAATCTTTGATGTTAGCATTGCAATTGTTTTGGAGTACCACAAACCATTCCCATTGATGATGGCAAACTTAATAATGTGTGTGTTGACTGCTCCACTGACCAGCCCTTCTTCCATCTCTCTCCCTCTTCTTGAATCTCCCTATTCCCTGAGACACAACAATATTGAAATTAGGCCAGTTAATACTCCTACTATAGCCGCTAAGTGTTCAAGTAAAAAAAAAAAAGAGTCACCTGTATCTCACCCTAAGTCAAAAGCTAGAAATGATTAAGCTGAGTGAGGAAGGCATGTTGAAAGTCTAGACATGCCAAACCCTTAGCCAAGTTGTAAATGCAAGGGAAAAGTTCTTGAAGAAAATTAAAAGTATGAGCCCAGCGAACACACAAATGATAAGAAAGCAAAATACAGCCTTATTGTTAACACAGAAAGTTTTAGTTGTTTTAGCCTGATTCAGAGCAAGACCCTTACTCCCTTCAATCCTATTATGGCTGAGAAAGATGAGGGAGCTGCAGGAAAAAAAAAAGTGAAGCTATCGGAGGTTGGTTCATGAGGTTTAGTAAAATAAGCCATCTAACACATAAAAGGGTAAGATAAAAGCACCAAGGAGTAATAAAGAAGCTACAGCAAATTATTCAAAAGATATAGCAAAGACTATTGACAAAGGTGTCTACACTAACAACAGATTTTCAATGTAAACAAAACAGCCTTCACTGGAAAATAGTGTCATCTAGGACTTTCATAGCTGGAGAGGAAGAGTCAATGCCTGACTTCGAAGGACAGACTGATTCTCTTGTTAAGGGTTGATGAAGCTGGTTACTTTAAGGTGAAATCAATTAGCCACTCTGAAAATCCTGGGGCCCTTAAGAATTATGCCAAATCTACTCTAGCTGTGCTCCATAAATGGAAAAGCAAAGCCTAGATGACAGCACCTCTGTTTTCAGCATGGTCTACTGAATATTTTAAGTCCACTATTGAGACCTACTGCTCAGGAAAAAAAGGTTCCTTTCAAAATGTCACTGCTCATAGACAGTGCACCTGGTCACCCAAGAGCTCTGATAGACAAGTGCAAGGAGATTCATGCTTGTGTTTCTGTGAACACAACATCCATTCTGCAGCCTATGGATCCAGGAGTAAGTTAGACTGTCAAGTCTCAGTGTTTAAGAAATTTATTTTGTAAGGCTATGGCTGCCATAGAAGATGATTCTTTTGATGGATCTTGAAAAAGTAAATTGAAGATCTAAAAAAAAAAAAATTAGTTGGACATGGTGGCATGTGCCTGTAGTTCCAGTCACTCAGGAGGCTGAGGTGGAAAGATCACCAGGAAGTTGCAGCTGCCGTGAGTCACGTTTGTGCCACTGAACTCCAGACTGGGTGACAGAGTGAAACCTCTGAAAGGATGAACCAAGAGCAAGAAGTCATTTTTAAAATCTTGTTCTTAAACCCTGGCACAGGGATGGGAAAGTGGAGGCTATGTCCTGAGAAATACTTTTTTTATCTTGTTCCTAAACCCTAACACAATGATGAGAAAGTATTTGGCTGTGTCCCGGAGAAATATATACTCTTGGTAAAGATTAACTTTGCAGATTTTGTCTTTTCAGAAACACAGACTCCTTAAGCATGACTGGTACTGGCCTATTGTAATTTGTCTTTTTTAGAAACCCAGACTTCTCAAGCATGACCAGTATGGGCCTATTGTAATTTGTCTTCTTAGAAACTCAAATTTCTAAAGCATGACCAGTATCGACCCATTGCATACTCAGTGCATGGTGACCAGGACCCCCTCAGGGTCTCCGAGACATTCGCAGGTGGTCAACAAGGACGTCAGGGCAATCACGCCTATCTGATTGCAACATCTCCAGGGGAGAGGATTTAAGTCAGTGATTGGGGTGCCACAGTCATCTAGAGTGTGGGCCCGCTTCCTGTCTGTGGGAAGTGAAGCTTTCTTTTTCCTTTTTTTTTTTTTTTTTTGAGTTGGAGTCTCACTTTGTCGCCCAGACTGGAGTGCAGCGGCCGCTCCCGGCCACCGCAGCCTTGACCTGCTGGGCTCCGGCGATCCTTCCGCCTCAGCCTTCCCAGTAGCCAGAATTGCAGGCGCGCGCTACCACGCCTGGCTGATTTTTTGATTTATTGTAGAGACGAGGTCTCGCTGCCCAAGTGGGTCTTGAAACCGCGGGCTCAGTCATCCACTCACCTCAGCCTCCCAAGGCTCGGGATGACGGGCTGAGCACCGAGCCCGCTGTGAACCTTTCTTAAATACATCTTTTCTTCCTTCACCTCTTTGTGTGTTGCAAATCTTTACATTACTCGATCTCTGGTTACGACAACTTCTGTGGTGCTGTGCCCCTCCCCATCCGTCCATCCACCCTCACCCTCTCTGTACCCGAACAACCTCCATTCAGAAAGGAAAATAAATAAATAAATAAATATCCTCTGGAAAGGATTCTCCCTTCTAAATTCCATGAAGGACATTTGTGATTCATGGGAGGAGGTCAGAATGTCAACCTTAATAGGAGTGTGAAATAAATGGATTCCAACCCTCATGGATGACTTTGAGAGGATCAACACTTCAATGGATGAAGTAGCTGCAGATATGGTGAAATAGGAAAAGAATCAGAATTAGAAGTGGAGCCTGAAGATGTGACTGAATTGCTGAAATCTCATGATTAAAATAGAATGGTCGAGGAGTTGCTTCTTATGGATAAGCAAAGAAAGTGGTGTCTTGAAATGGCATCTACTCCTGGTGAACATACCATGAATGTTGAAATAACAACAAGGGGTTTAGAATGGCACATAAATTTAACTGATAAAGCAATCAAAGGGTTGAAGAGGATTGACTCTAATTTGGAAGAAAAGTTTACCATGGGCAGCATCACATGCTACAGAGAAATCTTCTGTGAAAGAAAAAGTCATCTACACAGCAAACTTCATTGTTTTCTTGTTTTAAGAAATTGCCACAGCTGCTCCAACCTTCAGCAACCACCACGCTGATCAGTCGACAACCATCAACATGGAGGCAAGACCCTCCACCAGCAAAGAGATCACAACTCGCTGAAGGCTAAGATGACTAACACTTTTTTAAGCAATAAGGTATCTTAAAATTAAGATGTGTGTTTTTTCAGACATGTTATTGCACACTTAAAAGACTACAGGAGAATGTAAATATAACTTTTGTGTGTATTGGGAAACCAAAAATTCATGTGGCTCGCTTTATTGCAATGGTCTGGAACCAAACCTGCAATATCTCTAAAGTAAGCCTGTGTGTGTGTGTGTGTGTGTGTGTGTGTGTGTGTGTGTGTGTGTGTGTGTAAATCTACAGATTCAAGAAGCTGAGAATAGCTCAGATAGGATTAACCTAAGAAAAACCCACGACAATACGCATCATAATTAAACTTATGAAAACTAAATACAAAAAAACCCTGAAAGCTGCCAGACAGAAATGACACATTATTGAAAAGGGATCACCAACTCAAATGATAGCAAATCTCTGACCTGAAACTACGAACGCCAGAAGGAAGTGGCACCATTTTCAAGCACCAAAAGAAAAGAGTTGTCAGTCTTGACAAATATATCTGGGGAGATGACACAGCACGAATGAAAGGGAGATAAAGCCCGCTTTAGGAAGAGAATCTGTTTCTGGCAAACCTCTCCTGAAAGAGTGGCTAAAGGAAGTTCTGCTAGCAAAAAGAAAGTCATCAGAGGAGAAGGCTTGGAACTCAGAAAAGAAAAAATTAGCAGAAACGGCTAGCAATAGAGGCAGATGTAAGAGTTGACGATGTCACTTCCCACGAGCTTCTTAAATATACTAGGTCGACGCATGAGTTCATAGCGTCTGTTTTTGGCATGGCAACACTGCAGTGTTGCAAGTTTGCTTATCATTTGTCATTTGGAGTGACAATGCTGGGCTTGTGAATACACCTTGCATTTTGCAGATTTGAAGAAAGTTAGTGTCATTTGTGGGCTAAAGAACACACAGTGTCAAGTTAAAAAGAAAAAAACACTTCCAACGTACTCTTTTGCTTGAGTTTAACAGTGGAGGCAGCTTAAAACACGTGTGTCATGTATGGGGAGAATGCCACCAAGGAAAGCACAGCTGGAAAATGGTTTTGTTGCTTCAAAGAGGGTCAACCTGAGTGACTGTCCGGTTCAAGACCAGTGGGCTTTGATGAAGACCATTTGAAAGTGCTAATCCATGACAATCCACAACAGTCAACTTGAGCATTGGCAGATATAACAAACTGTGGCCAGTCAATCCTCGTGTGACATTTGCATTTCATGGACCAGAGAGAAATACTGCAAACTTATACATCAACTCAATGTTTGGTAAGTGAAGCAAAAATTATACCACCACCTGACATGGTATTCAATGTTTGTAGAGAAAATACTTCAAGCTATTACATATTAAAATCCGGGAGGTTAAAGGAACCTAAATGGAAGTAAGGTTTTTATACTTCACTTGACTTATCAGTGGACTGTGATAAGTCACATATATAGACTGTAATATCCAGAGCAACAAATAAGAAAACTACACAAAGTGATAAACTAAAAAATAAATAAATAAAACAAGATAGAACCCTCAAAAAAGTTCAAATAACCCAAAAAAGATAAGAAAAGAGGCACAGAGGAATAATAAACAGAGGAAAGAAACAGAAAACAAATAATAAAATAACAGCTTAAGTCCTACTATATCCATAATTACCTTAAAAATAAATGGTCTAAATACACCAAGGAAAAGATGGAGACTGGGAAAGTGAA
>NW_007214042.1:0-698 GCF_000164805.1 Carlito syrichta
TTCGCCAAAGCCCATAAAACTGTGCATAACCAGGAGTGAGCCATAATGTTGACTATAAGCTTTAGTTAAAATGTATTAATATTGGTTCATCAATTATAACCAATTTGTCACATTGATACAGAACATTAATAGAAAAAATGATGTGCAGGGAGCAGAGGTGGTATATTGGAACTCTGTGCTTTCTGTTAATTTTTCTGTAATCCCAAACTTTTCTAAGAAATTGTGTCTATTAAAACAAACAAAGAAACAAACAAACAAAAACTAATGTTCTTCTCTTTCCTGCATGTGGCAAACTTGTTAGGTAAAAGGTGCAATGTTATTTCAGTCCTACACTTTTTCTTCTAATAGTAATGAGATGGAAAGTCCCTGTGTTAAGATGACAAGCTCTGTGTCTTGTGATATTACTAGAAAGCCACAGCCTGGGAATTAGGCTGGGGTGGCCACCCAAGATCCTTTTCCCATGTCCTCCCTCCCTTCTTCCCTCCCTCCCTCTTCCTTCCTTCCTTTCTTTCCTTCTCCCTTTTTTATAAACTCATATCCAAAGGCAAGGCCTCAACTCTTTATTCAAAGATTAGTAAAATAAATGTCGATCTATATGTTTGAAGTTAATTATTAAAATATATTTTTATTTTTATGAGTTGTTCAAGATGGTTTCTATTGAATGACACAAATCAAGTTTAAAGTGAAATTACAAATCT
>NW_007214043.1:0-735 GCF_000164805.1 Carlito syrichta
CTTTTTCTTCTAATAGTAATGAGATGGAAAGTCCCTGTGTTAAGATGACAAGCTCTGTGTCTTGTGATATTACTAGAAAGCCACAGCCTGGGAATTAGGCTGGGGTGGCCACCCAAGATCCTTTTCCCATGTCCTCCCTCCCTTCTTCCCTCCCTCCCTCTTCCTTCCTTCCTTTCTTTCCTTCTCCCTTTTTTATAAACTCATATCCAAAGGCAAGGCCTCAACTCTTTATTCAAAGATTAGTAAAATAAATGTCGATCTATATGTTTGAAGTTAATTATTAAAATATATTTTTATTTTTATGAGTTGTTCAAGATGGTTTCTATTGAATGACACAAATCAAGTTTAAAGTGAAATTACAAATCTTGCAAAAAGTTCAGGGAAAGTAACTAACTTGAATCCCATTCAAAGACATTTACAAACAAACCTCTGGTTCAGATGTGTTAACAATGGAAGAAGAGAAAAATTGACCAAGGTCATGGCAGCGCTAATTTCTATAGACTCATGAACCCATAGGGGACTTAGACCCGCCTTATTCTTGAGTGTCCTGGCCTTCTCATCCTCCTGGGTTTCCCTCGGGTGCTCTCCTCCTCATCCCTCCTTCCTGCTTCCCTTCCTTTTTCTCTCACCTTAGGAAAGTGTGTCTAACAGAGAGAGGCAGTGGGTAATTGCTTTGAAACAGTTGTTTCCTATGTGGTTGAGTCTTGGTTTCATTTCCACTTCTTTTCAAAACTG
>NW_007214044.1:0-708 GCF_000164805.1 Carlito syrichta
GCCTGGGATTAGGCTGGGGTGGCCACCCAAGATCCTTTTCCCATGTCCTCCCTCCCTTCTTCCCTCCCTCCCTCTTCCTTCCTTCCTTTCTTTCCTTCTCCCTTTTTTATAAACTCATATCCAAAGGCAAGGCCTCAACTCTTTATTCAAAAATTAGTAAAATAAATGTCGATCTATATGTTTGAAGTTAATTATTAAAATATATTTTTATTTTTATGAGTTGTTCAAGATGGTTTCTATTGAATGACACAAATCAAGTTTAAAGTGAAATTACAAATCTTGCAAAAAGTTCAGGGAAAGTAACTAACTTGAATCCCATTCAAAGACATTTACAAACAAACCTCTGGTTCAGATGTGTTAACAATGGAAGAAGAGAAAAATTGACCAAGGTCATGGCAGCGCTAATTTCTATAGACTCATGAACCCATAGGGGACTTAGACCCGCCTTATTCTTGAGTGTCCTGGCCTTCTCATCCTCCTGGGTTTCCCTCGGGTGCTCTCCTCCTCATCCCTCCTTCCCGCTTCCCTTCCTTTTTCTTCTCACCTTAAGGAAAGTGTGTTCTAGCAGAGAGAGGCAGTGGGTAGATTGCTTTGAGAACAGTTGTTTCCTAATGTGGGTTGAGTCTTGGTTTCTTTTCCACTTCTTTTCAAAACTGCAGAGTTTGTGATGGGGATTTTTAAATAAAATTTTCTGTCATTGATGAGAAA
>NW_007214045.1:0-559 GCF_000164805.1 Carlito syrichta
GAATGACACAAATCAAGTTTAAAGTGAAATTACAAATCTTGCAAAAAGTTCAGGGAAAGTAACTAACTTGAATCCCATTCAAAGACATTTACAAACAAACCTCTGGTTCAGATGTGTTAACAATGGAAGAAGAGAAAAATTGACCAAGGTCATGGCAGCGCTAATTTCTATAGACTCATGAACCCATAGGGGACTTAGACCCGCCTTATTCTTGAGTGTCCTGGCCTTCTCATCCTCCTGGGTTTCCCTCGGGTGCTCTCCTCCTCATCCCTCCTTCCCGCTTCCCTTCCTTTTTCTTCTCACCTTAAGGAAAGTGTGTTCTAGCAGAGAGAGGCAGTGGGTAGATTGCTTTGAGAACAGTTGTTTCCTAATGTGGGTTGAGTCTTGGTTTCTTTTCCACTTCTTTTCAAAACTGCAGAGTTTTGTGATGGGGATTTTTAAAATAAAATTTTCTGTCATTGATGAGAAAATTTAGCAGAAATACTGATTACTACAATCCTGTCACAGAAGCCTTTGGTCTATAAAATAGACAAATTAGAGTCACTAAATTATTATTGGA
>NW_007214046.1:0-790 GCF_000164805.1 Carlito syrichta
TGATTTTGTTCTTTTACAGTGAAAGCTATACTGGATCCCTGCAATAGCATTCTTTAGAGTAGAAAGAACTATTAGCAAACTTGGCCCCACTAAAGGGAGGTGGTTACTGGAATGTCAAAAGGACTTAGCAACCAAGATTTCTCATAACACGGTGATAGAATGCCATGTGCAATGAAAAACATTTTGTGATAAATCTGCAATCTGGCTTTTCATTGTTCTCAACAGTACTTGAAATTGTAATACCGTGAAGTATTTACAAACAGTATACACAGTTATACTGTGAAGTATAACTGTTACTTTGTAAGTGCGTTACTTGCCTTAGCTTCTCCTCCCCATTTCCTCTTGGGCCCATATACCCCTCTGGCCCTTTGAAACTGTGGGTGGTCGGCTCACAGCCTCTCCTCTCCTTTGTGTCTTTGATGACACATCTGCCGTAATATAAAATGCCCAGTATCACCTCACTGGCTCAGTTACTAGCTATGATATCTCCTTTTTTACTTTTTCTAGCAATTACCCTTATCTGAGATGAAATTGTCTGTGTATTTAACTGATCTCCTGTCTCCTTCACTGGATGTGAGCTCCATTGGAACAAGGTTCTTGTCTGCCTTGTTCATTGCAATTCCTCTAGTATCTAACAGGTGCTCAAAAACTATTGTTTGTGTGAGTGATTGGAGTAATGAATGAATCAAGAAGAATTTTCTCTGAGGGACACAGATAGATAATACAGATCATGATTTCAAGATGTTCACTTTCCAACCAAGAAGACGACATATCTGCATATGAAAATGTG
>NW_007214047.1:0-327 GCF_000164805.1 Carlito syrichta
TGATGACAAAGAAATTCCAAGTTCAGCCAAATATGCTTGAAGAAAATTATTCTGAGCCAAATGTGAGTGACCAGGCCTAGAATGCAGCCCCAAGAAGTCTTAAGAACATGTGCCTGCCATGGTTGAATTGCAGTTTGGTTATATAGATTTTAGGGAGGCAGAAGTGACAAAAAGCCATAAATCAATATATGTGAGATTTTTATTGGTTCAACCCAGGAAGGCAGGACATTTCCAAGTGGGGGCTTGCAGGCTATAGGCAGACTCAAAGATTTCTTGAATGGCAATCTGTAGGTTCTAAGGAATTTTGGAAATTAGTAAAGGAGTTGT
>NW_007214048.1:0-1315 GCF_000164805.1 Carlito syrichta
GGGGTACTTTCTGTCTTATGCACACACTCCCAAAGATCAAAGGGGGCCCATCAATGGGATCCAAGGGGCTTTGCCTCTGGCACGGCTTTAGCTGGGGCCTTGCTCCCAGCCAGCGTTTTTCCCATTTTCAGGTAGCCCTTACTTTGCCTTCTGTTAGGAGTTGCGGCTCCCAACAGCTAGCCACAGGATACAACTACAAATAAGTTATGATTCTGCAATTACTACGGGGTAAAACAATACCAATTCTTGTTTACAAACAGTGCATTTAAAATCTTGTTCAAAAGACAACCTGTGACAAACTGTGAGGAAGACAAGCTCTGGTCTGGTAAAAGCTTTCTTTAGTTCACAATGTTTATAAGGAAAGTGATTAGGTTCTCAGTATGGTCGTCCATAGGTATCCCATGGAGGATTGGTTCCAAGATCCCCTGTGAATACCAAAATCTGTGATGCTCAAGTCACTTATATAAAGTGTAGTAGTTGCCTAGAACCTACACACATCCTCCCTTATACTTTAAATTATCTCTAGGTTGTTTATAATACCTAATACAATGCCCATACATCACTTCATTTGTGTGGATTCAACGTAGTACTCAGCACATTGCAAATTCAAGTTTTGCTTTTTGGAATGAATTTTTTTCTGAATATTTCTGATTAGTAATTGGTTGAATACACGGATGCAAAACCCATAGATATAGGTTCAACTATATATTATATCTTTATTATAACAACTTACGTATTATTTTCCATATTTTCTAAACAGATCTTTAACATACATTATTGATCTGTTGCTTGCATTGATCCTGTGACATACACAAAGCAGAAGATCCATATTTGCTTTACAGATAAAGCATTTACAGCTCAGGATTTCTATTATGTCACATAGCTAGTAAGTGGTATATTCAGTATAAAAAAACAGTCTTTTAGTCCAAGATTTTCCTTAAGCTTTAATTGTTTTTAAAACATGTTCAAACCAGAATAATCTAATAACAGTTGTAATGGAAGTGAAGAGAAGAGAATGCTGAAGATGGAATTTTTTTACTCTTTATTTTATTTTAAAGATGTGGGGTACGAGTCAGGATTAGGTACATAAGTGGTCTACGTACAAGTGGAAGATGAAATTTTAACGTTCAAATGCAGTATAGAAGTCAAGATAGATAAGAACAAAATGTGTCTCTGGGATTTAGTGAAACAGATAAATGACAGCTTTAGCAAGAGCAGATTCACTAGAACAGTAGAGACATGAGACAGCACAGTAGACTGGTTAGTTGGAGATAAAGAACAATAAACAATAAGTGTAGACTATATATTATTCATT
>NW_007214049.1:0-776 GCF_000164805.1 Carlito syrichta
TAAGATGATCATATAATTTTCCAGATATTCTATCACACTTATTAGTTTGCTTATGTTGAAACATTCTTGCATTCCAAGAATGAATTTCCACATGGTCAAGGTAAATGCCCATTATAGAGTGTTGCTGAATTCAGTTTGCTAGTATTTTCTTGAGGACTTTTGCATCCATGTTCTTCAAATATATTGGACTATAATTTTCTTTTCCTGTAGTGTCCTTATCTGGCTTTGGTAACAGAGTAATGCTGACCTTGAAAAAAGAGTTTAGAAGTATTCCCTCCTCTTTGATAGTTTTAGAAGATTTTGTAAAGAATTAGTGTAAATTCTTCTTAAAATGTTTGATAGAATTCAGTAGTGAAGCCATCAGGTCCTAGGAAATTCTCATTTGAATGTTCCATTTTTATAATATCAATCATTGAGCTACAAAAGAACCACTTGAGGCCGCTTTCTGAATTCCAGTACTTTAATACTGTGCATAGATTTTCACCCAAGCTCTTTGCATGTACACTACTTTTTACAGTGCAGTCCTTTACAATGAGAACTACAAAACACTGCTCAAAGAAATCCAAGAAGGCACAAACAAATGGAAAAATATTCCATGCTCATACACAGGAAGAATCAACATTATTAAGATGTCCATCCTACCAAAGGCAATCTACAGATTCAACACAATACCCATTAAATTACCAACATCATTCTTCTCAGACCTGGAAATGACAGTATGGAAACAAAAATGACCATGAATAGCCAAAACAATCCTTAGCAAAAGAAACAAAGAA
>NW_007214050.1:0-655 GCF_000164805.1 Carlito syrichta
CCCTCCTCTTTGATAGTTTTAGAAGATTTTGTAAAGAATTAGTGTAAATTCTTCTTAAAATGTTTGATAGAATTCAGTAGTGAAGCCATCAGGTCCTAGGAAATTCTCATTTGAATGTTCCATTTTTATAATATCAATCATTGAGCTACAAAAGAACCACTTGAGGCCGCTTTCTGAATTCCAGTACTTTAATACTGTGCATAGATTTTCACCCAAGCTCTTTGCATGTACACTACTTTTTACAGTGCAGTCCTTTACAATGAGAACTACAAAACACTGCTCAAAGAAATCCAAGAAGGCACAAACAAATGGAAAAATATTCCATGCTCATACACAGGAAGAATCAACATTATTAAGATGTCCATCCTACCAAAGGCAATCTACAGATTCAACACAATACCCATTAAATTACCAACATCATTCTTCTCAGACCTGGAAATGACAGTATGGAAACAAAAATGACCATGAATAGCCAAAACAATCCTTAGCAAAAGAAACAAAGCAGGAGGTATCACACTTTCACACTTCAAACTTTACCATAAGGCTACAGTAATCAAAACAGCCTGGTGTCGGTACAAGACAGGCATATAGATTAACGGAATAGGAGAGATTCCAGAGGAAAGCCTCAATTTCTCAACCAACTCATCTTTGACAA
>NW_007214051.1:0-670 GCF_000164805.1 Carlito syrichta
TGGATAGTAAAATCCAGATAAGGTCAGACAGTGTCTTCAATCATCTCTAGAAAATAGTAGATGTCTAATAAATATTGGTAATTGAAAATAAGAATTCTAATTTTGCTTTTTTGTGAATGAAGTAATATTTTCCGTACTGTCATCCTTGCAGTAGAATACATACTTTTGTTAAACATTTTTAATTAGACTCTTAGGAGAAACTATTATTGTAAGAGCTACTGGAGTACAAAAAACATATTTAAATATTCATATTAAAAGTTCTAATGATAAAAGATAACAGAGAAAATGTCAATACAAAGCTGCTATTTTAGAGATGAATAACAGAGGGTTCACACTTGTAATCAGTAATATACATATAAAATACTATTTCAGGGAAGCTGCAAGAGGTGGGCATGTTCTGGCGAAAAACTTTTCAATCGGCTGATGTTGGACTTATTTATGCAATTAAACTGCTCAGGAAAATAATACTTTTGCATGAGATTTGCATAAGTTACAAGATTTACACCTGCAAATCTCTTTTCCAAACTGCTAATTGTATTGGTTGGTTTTAAAATTATGTGTCTTTAGAAATTAAGTATTACCATGAGTGAAAATTTTCCAATTAAGTTGTTAAACTATTCCATGTAGTGATTAGGTTTTTTACAATTCAATAATTTTAAGCGGAATTTAA
>NW_007214052.1:0-769 GCF_000164805.1 Carlito syrichta
TGCAGTAGAATACATACTTTTGTAAACATTTAATTAGACTCTAGGAGAAACTATTATTGTAAGAGCTACTGGAGTACAAAAAACATATTTAAATATTCATATTAAAAGTTCTAATGATAAAAGATAACAGAGAAAATGTCAATACAAAGCTGCTATTTTAGAGATGAATAACAGAGGGTTCACACTTGTAATCAGTAATATACATATAAAATACTATTTCAGGGAAGCTGCAAGAGGTGGGCATGTTCTGGCGAAAAACTTTTCAATCGGCTGATGTTGGACTTATTTATGCAATTAAACTGCTCAGGAAAATAATACTTTTGCATGAGATTTGCATAAGTTACAAGATTTACACCTGCAAATCTCTTTTCCAAACTGCTAATTGTATTGGTTGGTTTTAAAATTATGTGTCTTTAGAAATTAAGTATTACCATGAGTGAAAATTTTCCAATTAAGTTGTTAAACTATTCCATGTAGTGATTAGGTTTTTTACAATTCAATAATTTTAAGCGGAATTTAAAAGTGATTTTAAAAAGCACACTAAGCAGAATAAGGATATGGCAGAGAAAAATATCCCCCTCAAGTGTCACAATTTAGCAGACAGAGAGTTTCAGAAATCCACAAAAAGATAGGCATGTAAATAACAAAGTTTCATAAAAAATAAGAACCAAGGAAGAATTCTAGAAGGCAAGGGAATGCTGCCCAAAGGAATTTACAAATATCAATCAAATTCAAGAAGAAGGTATAACAAAGATTAAAGAAGGTACAT
>NW_007214053.1:0-717 GCF_000164805.1 Carlito syrichta
AAATAATACTTTTGCATGAGATTTGCATAAGTTACAAGATTTACACCTGCAAATCTCTTTTCCAAACTGCTAATTGTATTGGTTGGTTTTAAAATTATGTGTCTTTAGAAATTAAGTATTACCATGAGTGAAAATTTTCCAATTAAGTTGTTAAACTATTCCATGTAGTGATTAGGTTTTTTACAATTCAATAATTTTAAGCGGAATTTAAAAGTGATTTTAAAAAGCACACTAAGCAGAATAAGGATATGGCAGAGAAAAATATCCCCCTCAAGTGTCACAATTTAGCAGACAGAGAGTTTCAGAAATCCACAAAAAGATAGGCATGTAAATAACAAAGTTTCATAAAAAATAAGAACCAAGGAAGAATTCTAGAAGGCAAGGGAATGCTGCCCAAAGGAATTTACAAATATCAATCAAATTCAAGAAGAAGGTATAACAAAGATTAAAGAAGGTACATCTTATGTCACTGCTGAAGTGCCTAGTTAGCAGAATAAACCTATTTCTTTCTTTCCTTTTTTTTGTTGTTCACAATCCTTTTTATAGGTTGTGAAGCAAAAGCAGAAAGCTTCAAAAGGTCTTGGGAAATAACACTAACTGGGTTAAATATGACTTTTAGGGATACTTATCTGTTTCCACTAGATAAGATTTTCCATACTTGTTGCAAGTCAGATTAAATTGTGGACTACCAGCTACTTGGAAGGCTGAGGCGGAAGG
>NW_007214054.1:0-832 GCF_000164805.1 Carlito syrichta
GGGAATGCTGCCCAAAGGAATTTACAAATATCAATCAAATCAGAAGAAGGTATAACAAAGATTAAAGAAGGTACATCTATGTCACTGCTGAAGTGCCTAGTTAGCAGAATAAACCTATTCTTTCTTCCTTTTTTTTGTTGTTCACAATCCTTTTTATAGGTTGTGAAGCAAAAGCAGAAAGCTTCAAAAGGTCTTGGGAAATAACACTAACTGGGTTAAATATGACTTTTAGGGATACTTATCTGTTTCCACTAGATAAGATTTTCCATACTTGTTGCAAGTCAGATTAAATTGTGGACTACCAGCTACTTGGAAGGCTGAGGCGGAAGGATTGCTGGAGCCCAGCAGGTTGAGGCTGCGGTGGCCGGGAGTGGCCACTGCACTCCAGTCTGGGCGACAGAGTGAGACTCCAACTCAAAAAAATAAAAATAAAAATAAAAAAATAAATTGTGGACTAAATTGCCCCACCTTCACTTCAGGGTCTTTAATGGATATAACTAATGCATGTCAAGAATTTCAAGGTGACTTCTAGGCCAGCAATGTCCAATGGAACCTTCTGTGGTGATGAAAATATTCTATCTCTTCTTTGTTTAATACAGTAACCACTGGCCACCTGTGGCTATGGACCACCTGAAATGTGAATAGTGTGATTGATCCACTGAATTTTAAGTTGTATTTCATTTTAATTAAGTCAAATCTAAATAGCCTTGGGTGTATTGTATTGCACAGTTCAGTTCTACATCCTTTCTATCCATTTACTGAAGACTTCAGGCATCATTTTACTTCCCTTTCTGGGTTTCCTGGGCTTACATACCACCTAGTGATATCTAGG
>NW_007214055.1:0-768 GCF_000164805.1 Carlito syrichta
TTTACCAGAGAGGAACATAACTATTCCATGAGATACTCAGCATACTTGACACCAATTCGGGCCAGTGTATTCAAGAGCAGATAGGAATTTGGGAAATGATATAAATTCTTGGTCATAGCTGATCATTACAAACGTTACAAATGAAGGTTGAGTGTCATCCTATGGAAATTTAGTACTTAAATTTCTAATTTGAATTTGGAGTCTCTGTAATAAAACAAGTAAATGCCCCAGGACAGCAACAATAAAAGGTTACCACTGTCATTTTTTTGGTCAGTAACCCTCAATTACAAGGAGTAATGGCTGTATCTTGAACAGTTAACATAGTCAAAATAACTAAACATCGTTCTAGTTTGTTTTTTTTTATTAATCAATATTTTTTATTATGGTTTTGTGGGGTACAGTTAAGGGTTAGGTGTACAATTATGTTTCATTCAGGCACCCTGTTGATAAGAGTTGTTTTCCCATCCCCAGACAGATATTTGCTACTGTTAATCCTATCCCCCCCCCATAGTTTCCCAGTACCGTCATTCATTTTCTTATAGTATTACATTGGATGTTCAAGGTCCATTATATGAGTGAGAACATGTGATACTCGGATCTTTGTTTCTGTGAGAGGTCACTCAGTATTATAGACTCTAGTTCCATCCAGGTTGCTGCGAAATTCATGATTTTGTTCTTTTTTATGGCTGCGTAGTTTTTTTTTAAAAATTTGTAAAATACTTTCTAGATTATAATGACATTTGGTTAGCAGTTTCACATTTAGCTTGT
>NW_007214056.1:0-827 GCF_000164805.1 Carlito syrichta
CCATTATTAGAAATGAAATTACATACATTTATAATTAAATAAATTGAATTTAAAACAAAGGTAATAAATGTTCAAAACTCAAAAATGTTCTTAATAACTTCACAACATTTTACTATTATCAATTATTTTGAGATTATTTGTCTGTCTAGTGGAGATAGTATATAATAACATGCTCCTGGGCGACTTTCAAATTCTGCAGTCAGTGATTTCAAGTTGGTGGCTTGAAATCAAACATGATGGGAGTATTTACACTACAGAAATCAGCACTTTACAAATCAGAGCTTTTTAGCTTTGTTTTGTTTTGTTTTGACTTCCAAAATTCGTGGATGTTCAAGTCTCTTATGTAAAATGGAGTAATACAGCAGCCTTCCATATCCACTGGTTCCAATTCATGAATCAAAGCAAATTTCCTTGGACGGAAACTACCTATAGTGTGCCCTCTGTATCCACACTGGATTAGTTAAATCTGTGGATGTGAAACCCACAGAGACAGAAGGCAAACTATGCACTCCTAAAAAGCTATATAAAATCGAACCGTAAAACTGAGCAAGACTTGAGGGACTATTTTAGAGAAGTACATCCCCTTAGCTGTCAGGGGATACTTTCTACATCACAAGTAAAGATATATATGAAATAACCATAGCCATTTTCTCTTTTAAAAATATGCCTGACTTTACAGTGACACTCCATTATAAGAATCAAACAATGGTGAATTGCATATATAAGTCTATTAGAACTAATTCACTGCTCACAAGAAGAGACTGGCAGAAGACAAAAGGAGATAAATTTAGTAGACTAATAAGATGATTGAATTTTTTGACTGGGTT
>NW_007214057.1:0-1412 GCF_000164805.1 Carlito syrichta
CATGTTCAGTGATGTCAAATTGGTGGCTTGAAACTGGCTGTGGAGCGAGTGTTTACACTCCAGAAATTGGCAAACGTAGCACATCAGGGCTTTTCTTCTTGACGTTAAACATTTATTAGCACAACACTTAGTTTCCTACTCAGCATGATAGTTCAGTCACTTGTGGAATGGTGGAAGTTCTTCTCTCTATTGTCTCAGATCTGCCTTTGGGTGGGTATTTTGGTCTTACCTTTTGGAATAACTTCAGAAACATCTAAGCCCCCATTGCAAACCAGTCCTTCAGCTGTTTGAGAGCAGCTGTGATGTCTCTCTCAAGTCTTCCCTTTACAAGTGGAGTATCCTTGGTCCCTTCAACATTTTCTCATGGGGTTCACAGGCTCAGTAGGTGCCTTTGAGCACTGGGTACAGTTGTAGAGTTTTCCAAAGGAAACAAAAATTCTCTTCCACAAAAGGCTTTTTATTTTATTTGTACATTCTCAGTTCCATCTGATACCCCATAATGCAAGTGTCGGTGAGAAACAGGGTGCAGTCTTGGATGGGGTAGCTGACTGCAGCTCACATGCTTGCCTCAAATGCCCATTGCTGCCAGCATTCTTGAAGGGCTCCGATTCGTCAGAATGTCATCAAAACACAAACTCTGGTTTCTGAAACAGGTAATTTTTCCACCACTATTTTATTTTCTTTTAGAGGCTTTTAACATTCCCCTTTTTCTCACTTCCCTTTTCTGTAGCGTTCAATCATTTGTCTCCTAATCACCAGATCTGTGTGTCAAATGACAGCGTTTTGAGTCCTGGATCCAGTCAGATACACAACAAATGGATTTGTTAAGACTGATCCAGCTGACTGTAACTGGAAGAAGCACAGCAGCGGGAAGCGTGGGGATGCTGGTGTTGCCTTACTTTCTCAGAGCAAGCACTCCCCATCCTTTGGGAATTGGACTCAGATGGGTCTGGAACTGACTAGTGTGTTGGTCATCAGAGTCACAGTCACGTGCAGTTCCCTCAAGTCTTCTGATGCGGGCAGGTTCCTGGGAGTCAGGTCAGAGGATGTTTTTTGGTCTAAAAGCAATGAGAGTTTGGACATGACTTCACAGCTAACATGGGATCTTTTGTTTTGAGTAACTGAGTCCATTGACCTCCACAAGAGCGCAGTGGGACTGTACCAGCAAACAAAAGACCTTTTTTTGGGGTTGGGGGGTGTTCTGTGTCTCTTTGTTATGTTCACGATATTGCTTTCTTTAGTCTTTTTTAGGTTTTAAGTCTTTAGGAATAGGTATAATGGTATTTCCATCTTCTTGACAGCCAGAGAAAGAGAGAGAGAGCGATTGAGAGGCGAGGTGTGTATGTGTGTACAGGACTGCCTGTCAGATGGTGAATTTGAACAGAGGCAGCTGTTGTCATGGTAATGGCAGG
>NW_007214058.1:0-617 GCF_000164805.1 Carlito syrichta
CTGGAGTTAATAATTCCATCATGTTTTTAAAATTCTATTTGTTTACTCAAATCTCTAGTTAAATCTTCCTTTACCTGCCAACATTTTAAAAATATGCCCCTTAATGAGTCTTGCATGTGATTAAATCCATTACATAATTAATCACTTTCTTTTTTAATGTATATAATCCTACTTGGATATTTCATCCACCTGTTCCAGTCTACACACATTGCTCTTTAGACTTTCACTTCTGTTATCTTGGAAATTTCTTTACAAATTTCCTTTCTTTCTGATCTGTATTGGATCCTTTTAAAAGTATTTTTATTGTTCTTGATTTACTCTTGTTTTAGCAGAAAACATCCTCCAATAACTTGCCAAGATAGAGCACATTGGAGTGAAAATGTTTGAGACTTTGCATGTCTGAAAACGCCTTGCATCTACCATCACACTAGATTTGTAATTTTTATGAGCAGAAAATCATAGATTGAAGATCACCTACTTCAATTCTTTTGGGTTGTTTTAGAAAGCAGTATTTATTGAGAGGACAGAAAAAGCTTCCACAGTGGGAGGAGACCCAAGGGGGTTGCCCTACTTCAAATTTTGAAAGTACCACTCTCTTCTATCTTTCAACAAAGTTG
>NW_007214059.1:0-694 GCF_000164805.1 Carlito syrichta
GGGGTTGCCCTACTTCAAAATTTTGAAAGTACCACTCTCTTCTATCTTTCAACAAAGTTGTTGGAAAGTTGATTTCCATTTTCACAACATCCTGATTCCTGATCCATTTTATATGTGACATTTTTATTTTTTATTCTCTGGAAATTTTAAAAATTAGTTTTAATTGTGAATATCTTGGTATGGGCACTCAGTGAGTCCTATCAATTTGAAGATATTTGTTCTT
This sequence comes from Carlito syrichta, assembly GCF_000164805.1. Taxonomy (NCBI): domain Eukaryota; kingdom Metazoa; phylum Chordata; class Mammalia; order Primates; family Tarsiidae; genus Carlito; species Carlito syrichta. The sequence goes on from NW_007214059.1 coordinate 224, forward strand.
TGGTTCTCTTCTTTTGTTTCTTTAATCATTTTTTCTCTTTCATATTTCTCTGCTTATTTTTTATAATTTATACTAGTTTTGTCCTCTGATTTTTTTATTCTCAGACTCTTTTTGTCTGTTTGTTTTGTATTATTTCTGAATAACATTATTATCCCAACATTTTAGTGATTTCGTTTGTGTGTTTTCTGCTTTTTTAAACTATTATTTTAAATTTCAAAGAGTATATGTGCAGGTTTGTTACATGGCTATATTGCAAGATAGTGAGGTTTGGGCTTCTATTAAACCCATCATCCAAATAGTGAACATGGTACCCACTATATAGTTTTTCAACCTTTGACCCCCTCCTTCCCTCCTCTGTTTAGGAGTCCTCAGTGACTGTTCTCATCTTTATGTCCATGTGTACCCATTTTTTTTCTTTTTCCACTACCCCTCCTCAATTGTGTCTATAGTATTGCCTCATTATTCATATTA
>NW_007214060.1:0-2047 GCF_000164805.1 Carlito syrichta
ATTCTCAGACTCTTTTTGTCTGTTTGTTTTGTATTATTTCTGAATAACATTATTATCCCAACATTTTAGTGATTTCGTTTGTGTGTTTTCTGCTTTTTTAAACTATTATTTTAAATTTCAAAGAGTATATGTGCAGGTTTGTTACATGGCTATATTGCAAGATAGTGAGGTTTGGGCTTCTATTAAACCCATCATCCAAATAGTGAACATGGTACCCACTAGATAGTTTTTCAACCTTTGACCCCCTCCTTCCCTCCTCTGTTTAGGAGTCCTCAGTGACTGTTCTCATCTTTATGTCCATGTGTACCCATTTTTTTTCTTTTTCCACTACCCCTCCTCAATTGTGTCTATAGTATTGCCTCATTATTCATATTAATTGTCTTATTAAATGTTTTATATTTTTAAAATTAATCTTTTAAATAATATTTCCAGTTTTATTTTAATACTACTTATTATTTCTTTAATTTTTAATGTCTATAATTTACAGATATATCTAACAATTTATGTATTCTTTTAAAATCATATATTTCCTCTCCTTGATCTCTTTGCTTATTTTTTCTCATGTTTTTTGATACTCTTTGATATTTTATACCATCTTAAAGCAAATCATTTTCCTGTTGTAATTGCTCCTATTTTTATATTAGTTTGTTACTTTACTTTCATCACCAAACTTACCATTGTAGGATTTTACAGAACATGGTGTGAGTAAAATATCTTACTACTTTTATATTTTTGTTCTCTTATTTTCTTTCACTGCATATCTCAATGTTCATGTGTTGCCTTTCTCTCCTCTTCAGATGCTTTCTCTGACTCACCTATTGATGGCCGTTTATTCTAAAAAAATGTATTCACAGCTTTTCTACATTTGTAGCCATTATCAACACTTTTCTTTCAGTAATTTACTTTTTTTTCTTCCTTTGCATTAATATATTTTTAATCTTCCCTTTTGATTCAATATACTCTATGAATTTTCTCTCATCTTAATGCTTTTGTTTTGTTTCTGTATGTGCATGTCAGCTCAACTTTAATGAGGTTATAATTAATGTATGAATATACTCCCCCACTATTTTTTTTTTTCTGGTAAAGACAAGGTCTCACTATGTTGACCAGGCTCATCTCAACTCCTGGCTTCAAGCGATCCTTGTGCCTCAGTATTACAAAGCACTGGTATTACAGTTGTGAGCCACCCCACCTGACCCAAGTAGGCCCATTTGAGTATTTGTCCATCTTTCATGATAGAGTTGTCAAAATTGAAATCGCCTTCTAAGGACTTGGTAATTGCAAACTTTCATATGTGGAGTATATGCTACTATTTAGGATTTGCTAGATTCAATCAAAAGATTCAGGAAAATCATGAATATTTTGTTTTCAAATTACACAACACTGGGAATCTTACTTGTCTTTCAAACTGGCATTGTCTCATAGGGAACTTAATGCTATTCATTGCATACTCACATATGTACATCTTCTTATTTCAACCCATCAGAAGAAGGCCTTCGGTGTGATTCTCACACACCTAACTTTGGCTAATGTTATCTTTTTCAGGAGTATTTCATATATACTGTCATCCTTTGGAATTAGAAATATTTTTCTTGATATTGGTTGTAAAGCAATATTATACATTTATAAGGAAAAATGGGATATATGTATATGTTCTTCTCCCCTGAATACATTTCAGGTTATCATTATCCGTTCTGGTCATTCCAAGTGGACATGGCTCAAACCCAAAATCTCCTCACAAATTTCACCCTTGATTTATTTCTGGATAAGCAACATGCTGATCAATATGTGATTTTGGTCATCATAAGCACTCTAGCCACCAGCAATTCCACCGATGTTGGACTTGTGTATTCTGTAATGCACTGTAAAACAATATAGTTTATATACCATCATACAATGTTATTTCCTTTTTTAAACATTTTTATTTTTGAGTCAGGGTCTCACTCTGTGGTCCAGGCTAGAGTGTAGTGGCACAATCACAGCTTACTGCAGCCTCAAACTCCTGGGTTCAGGCCTCAGCCTCCCAAGTAGCTGGATCTACAGGCAT
>NW_007214061.1:0-2047 GCF_000164805.1 Carlito syrichta
ATAATGTTATAGGTTATTAAAAAAGGAAATAATTAAAAGCAGACAGAATTGAAATGGAAAGCAAATGTAGAAAAAAACAAAGTCAAAGGCTAGTTACTAAAAAATATTAATAAAATTGATAACTGCCTTGTGTGTCTGATTAAGAATATGCATTAACATAAATTATTAATATCAGAAATGAAAATGGTACATCACTAAACACCCCTGCACACAATAAAATGTATATGCATATAACATATACCAATACATTTGAAAATGTAGATGAAATGAAAAAATTTCTGGGCACATGTTAAACACACTGACACAGGAAGTAACTGAAAACTTAAATACTCCTATATCTACTAGGCAAATTAATCAGTAATTTTTAAACTTTCTACAAAGAAAACTCCAGGCCCATATTGCTTCAAAGGTGAATTCTTCAAAATATTTATGAAATAAATTGTATGAATCTTGCAAACTCTCTCAAGAAATAGAAAAAGTCATTTTATGATGCAAGTATACCCTTCTATATTGTGTACATCTTATGTGCCACCTCAGATTCTCTTGCTATCTTACCTTGTTAAAACCTCTTGTTTTAACCCAATAGTTATGGCAACTAATTTCACCGTTAGCCTCTGTTAAACCTCTCATCTCTTGCTATTGTTCCTTGATAATCCAGGAAACCTTAAGTTATAAACTCCAAATTTAGTCGTTTTAAACAAGAAATATTTACTATCTCACTGTGTCTGTAGGTCAGTTCAGGAATGTCATGTTTGCGTAGTTTCAGTTCAGGGTCTCTCGTGGGATTGCAATCAAGGTGCCAGCTAGGGTTCTAGTCATGTTGAGGCTTGACTGGATCTGGAGAATCTTTTTCCAATCTCTCTAGTAGATGTTGGCAGGAAGCCTCAATCCCTCCTCAAAAGGGCTACTTACTACAAAGGGCTACACATGACATAGAACCTTGTTTCCCCAGAGCCAGATCGTGTCACAAAAACCAACCCTGATACAATAAGGTAGGGAACTACACAAGGACATGAATATCAAGAGGTGGCAATTGTTGGCTGTCATCTTAGAAGCTGCCTACTATATCTGCCCTCTGTCCACCAATGATTCATGTTTCTCTCACATGCAAAATACACTCACCATCTTCTAAGAGGGTCTAAAGGTTTCAGAATTTGTCATTTAAATAACATCCAAGTGTGTATGGGACACTTTAGGTATAGTTCCTAAAGCACCCTCTCAAATACATAGAGAGGAAGCTTGCTGCACAAGCCAGAAAACATTACTGTATCTGGACAAGAGTTTGAACCCCTGACTCAAAGTAAGTCTGGTGTTGTACCAACCGAGCCACATAGGTCCTAAGAAGAGTTCTTATTCATATCCAAAAATGGTTTTAGCAGTTACCACCATTGTTGATTGGTATTGTAAGTTAATTATTAGACTCAGAAAAGATAGCTGAGGAGATGTATTAAATTCCATGGAGTCAATTCACTGAACATAATTATATTCATGTACTCTGTGTACACTGAACATCATTGGTGAGTTGTTATTTGTTCTATTTACACTAAGTCTAAGAAGCCATGCTGGCTAATATAGAAGGAATAAAAATGGCATCAACACAATGGTCTTTATTTATTTACCTACAGTTTGCAAACGGTAAGACTAAAGAGGTGGAACTAACTGATTATCTTTATTAAATAGTTATTATTAAATAGTTATGGAACATTTAACATTTGCACCAAAAAAAATCCTTTTTGGTGACAAATACAAAAAAGTAATGTCAAAGGAGGAGAAATGGAGAGCCACTAGTTGAGAGCAGTAGTTAAAGTTCTTATATTTTCAAATATTAAATAAAGCAAATCATTAATTTTAAAAAAAGAATATTCTGACAGTTAACATAAATGTCAGATTTGTCATTTCTTTATTCATTAAATCGCGTACAATGTACAAGGACACCCCAATTGAAAGAATACTTGCGCCGGGCTCGCTGGCTCAGCCTGTAATCCCGCACCTTGGGAGGCTGAGGTGAGTGGATTGCCTGAGCCTGCAGGTTCAAGACCCACCTGGG
>NW_007214062.1:0-705 GCF_000164805.1 Carlito syrichta
CAAAGCTTCTTTAAGTGGAGTTCATAAACTTCTCCCTCACAAAAGTTTCAGTAGACAGAGTTTAGGGAATATGTTTCATGTATTTGTATGGAAAAGAGATTGTATGTTTGTTTTCACTAACGTTTAGCTAAAAGTTTGTTTCCTTCCATTAAGAATACAGACAACAAATTACAGTAGTATTAGCAGTACTTGTGACCAATAGAAATCATACATAGTTTTTGAAATATTGTTCTACTCATCATCACTAATTCCAAAATTACCTACCAGAAATAATGCTATATTCTATTATTATTACTATTTATATATTACTGTATTGGAGATTTTAAAATATTTTGATGGCTCTATTTTAATTTAATTTCTTTCCTTTATAATCTTATGCATTTATTTTATGCTTTGAAAAACATTCTAAGGCCAGGAATGGTGGTTCATGTCCATAATCCCTGCACTTTAGGAAGACAAAGTGGTTGAGTCCGGAGGTTGACACCAGCCTAAACAACATAGCAAAATCTTGTCTCTACAAAAAAATCAAAAAATTAGCCAGACATAGTGACACGTGCCTGTAATCCCAGTTACTCTGCAGGCTGAGATGCCTGAGCCCAGAAGCCATAGTAAGCTGTGATCGTACCACTGTACTCCAGTCTGGGCAACAGAGTGAGACTCTGACACAAAAAAATTAACAAATAAAATAAAAACATTCTACGACTG
>NW_007214063.1:0-810 GCF_000164805.1 Carlito syrichta
CCTTTATAATCTTATGCATTTATTTATGCTTTGAAAAACATTCTAAGGCCCAGGAATGGTGGTTCATGTCCATAATCCCTGCACTTTAGGAGGACAAAGTGGTTGAGTCCGGAGGTTGACACCAGCCTAAACAACATAGCAAAATCTTGTCTCTACAAAAAAATCAAAAAATTAGCCAGACATAGTGACACGTGCCTGTAATCCCAGTTACTCTGCAGGCTGAGATGCCTGAGCCCAGAAGCCATAGTAAGCTGTGATCGTACCACTGTACTCCAGTCTGGGCAACAGAGTGAGACTCTGACACAAAAAAATTAACAAATAAAATAAAAACATTCTAAGACTGGACCCACGAACTTCCTCAGATTGCAAAGGGGTCCATGGCACAACAAATACAAAGAACTTCTGATTTTTAATGTAGCAAGTAAGATTTGGGAAAAGCATAAGGAGACAAACTCTAAAGCTTAAAAGTAATTTTTATGTTAAAGTTTTGCTTTTATGTTGCTTTATTTTTAATTATGGAAAAACAATTGGCTTAGATGAAGCCAATCAAGCAAATACTGCTTTAAGCACTAATTAACACTTTCTTCTTCTAACCTTTATTAGTTCTAAGAAATGTTCTTTGGTTTAAATTTTCCACTATTAATGGGAAAAGTATACAATTTCTTATCCTTACTTAGCCATTTTGAAATTAACTCTAAACTGTACTAGATTATGACAGAAAGCAGGTTTTACATCGTTCTGATAGTAAAATACTCTGCTTTCTTGAGTAAAATACACATTCATTCTTTCATTCCTGGCCTATTGATATAG
>NW_007214064.1:0-759 GCF_000164805.1 Carlito syrichta
GTAAATATGGAATCTGCTAATAATAAGGATTGACTGTATATATGATACGTGTGTTAAATCGTGCCTTCTGTCTCTCGCAGTGAGTTCTGAGCTTTACCGTTGGATGCACTGTAATCCAAAGCCTGGACATGGCATTTCTAGCTCCAAGCACAGAGGCAAGATAAGCCCCTGTCTCCTCCAGTGGTGGGCTCAGATTGCCTCTCTCTGCTTCTCTCTGCTTGTAGGTGCCATAAAAGATGTCAATAGTTCAATGGTTCAGTCAACCCACCTGCGTTGTGACTGGCTATGTCCCAGTTGCTGTGAACACTGAGCTGGAGAAGAAATGGTTGGGAGAAAGGAGGCAAGCAGTGACAGTGTATGAAAACAAGAAAACAAGCTGTCTGAGCTCTTCCAGGCAGCAGCGGGGCCGTGCTCTCTGTTTTGTGCCAGGCTCTTGCTTCTCGGTTGTAACTCTGGGCTTCACTGAGTCACTCCACACTTCAGAAACCTGCAGGCCTTCGCTTCCTCAAGATCAAACCCTTCCTAGCCGACTGGCTGTCCTTTCAAGCAGGAGGTGCCTGACCCATGTCTACATCTTTGGAAGTCTAAAGCTCAGCACCAGGGGCATGAAACGCCCCGATAAATGCCTTCTTGATTGATTAACTGTCTTGAGGCTTTTTACAGATTTTTAAGTCAGACTTTTTTTCCCCTGTGTCAATTGAATAGGCGGATGCCTGAAATTCCTTTATTGAGGAGAAAAGTCTGTCATTCTGTAATTAT
>NW_007214065.1:0-1068 GCF_000164805.1 Carlito syrichta
CAGCTACTTGGAAGGCTGAGGCGGAAGGATCTCCGGAGCCCAGCAGGTCGAGGCTGCTGTACCCTAGTCTAGGTGACAGAGTGAGACTCCAACTCAAAAAAATAAAAATAAAAACATATAAACATCCTTAACTTCCCTCTGACTTATCTGAATCTGAGAAGGCTTTCTGAAGGAAGAGGGAAGATTCCAGAAGCTGCAAGAAAGACAATGAGACAGCTTGGCAGTCGAGGCTGCCAAGGGGTACTTGACAGGCCTGGGGGAACCTTCAGTGGGGTGAGTGTCAAGTGGTTTGTAGAACGAACTGGCTGGAGGTAGGGTTTTGTGGTCACAGCCATGAGTTACTCATTAACCCTTACCTCACCTACAAGAACAGGTGGCTACAGCCTGTGCAGGTGGACCCACGTTTGTCCCTGCTGGGTTGAAGCCCTATCTGTCCGTCAGCATCACAGTGTCACAGGTCTGTCTGTAGCTGCTTCACTGCTGTGGAAAAATAAGCAGCAGCTCAACGGGTATTTCCAGGGGACAACTGGAACAGGTTTTATCTAAAGAGCCAGAGGAGCCTGTGTAAATATGGCTGTGGGGCTTCCTGGTTCCGGTCAGCACTCAGGATGGCCATCATGCCCGTGGGCCTTGTTTTGGAGAAATTCACTGAAGGGAGAGGCCTTGAAACCACCAGGGGCAAGTGAGGGAGCTGGGTGTGTTCAGGCAGGAAAAGTGCAGATTCAGAGGGTCACCAAACTGTCATCCTTAAGTGTGAAAAGGGCTATCTTGGGGAGGTAGGATTTGACTTCTGCCATGTGTCCCCACAGAGGGGGTAAACCACCAGGAAGAACAACTGCATCAAAACTTTCTTTGGAAACAGGTGACACCTAAACAGTGAGAACTGTCCCCAGATGGAGGGATGATATTTTCCACTCTCTGGAGCCATCTGGGTGCAGGGAGGGCAGCTACCAGGCAGGAGTGTCACAGAAGGTCCGTCCGAGACAGCTCAGTTGCTCTGATGTGGGAGATCCTGGAGGGCCAGGGCAACTCCCTCCCCGCCCACGACCCACTGCCCACTCTTCGAGG
>NW_007214066.1:0-772 GCF_000164805.1 Carlito syrichta
ATGGCCATGCAGTACCTTTCATAATCCTGGTAGTAATTATAAATTATAATACTCAGTTCATATTATATACCAGGCACTGTTTTAAGTGCTTTATATATATTAATTATTGAGTAAGTGATAATTATCTTCATTTTCACAGAAAGGTTAGGTAACTCCCTAGGCCACACAGCTAGCAAGTATAGAGTAGGGCTTCATAATCCACTTGGCCCATAAGTTCAAGTTCTTAACAACTACGCTACTCTATCTCCCTCTGCAAGAGGGAGCACAGGCAGAGAGAGAGAGCGGAAAGACATGCAACCATAGCTTTTCTACCCTGACTTTTGTCTTACACTCTGCCTCACCCTCACAATTTCTTAAAACACCATTATAAATAGAAAAAAAAAAATAACATTTCACAGTTAGTCACTGTGTTGCTTACAGTAAGAGAATGATATTCCTGGAGAGTCAAACCAGATGTTGTTTCATAACTTGGGCAAGAACAGAAGAAAGAGATATTTCCCAAAGATCTATATTTAAGTTGCATAGCTTACCAATAACCAGTATTTTGAGTAATCTATATGAAAAGCTATTAAAAGAACAAGTCTAAAAAAAAAAAAAAAAAAGAACAAGTCTGATATGAGAGGCCTGGGTTTGAGTACTCATCTTTACCTGGAAGGAGTTCTGTTACTTTGGAGCACCCGCTCAACTGAGAGGTAGTTTCCCTGTTTGCAAGTTGGATATTTATTTATTTTACCTCTTTACCCTCTTTTGAGGAGATGTATGCCAATGATAT
>NW_007214067.1:0-2047 GCF_000164805.1 Carlito syrichta
TAATTATAGGAAACACATGGGCAGTTGATTGCTCATTGTAGAAACCAATCAAGAAGCCCAGACAAAAATTTCCTTGCAAAGGCAACGTTCTCATTTCCATGTAGTGGGCCATAGATATACCATTGGGCAAAATGAGATTATTTTCCAGAAATAGTTCTAAGTCTACTCCAGCATATGAATAAGTGATTTATTAAACACTCAATATTCTTTATTCTTGAGTGTTTTCAAGTTACCTTTGACCCTTGCTATATTCAAAGTAGATTGTCATTTGAAAAATGTTGTTGACTAATGAATCTGCTAAAGTGAATCAGTTGCTAAATGTGCAGAACTCTTTAAAAGATTTTTTTAGGTTTTTCTTGTTTAGTTTTCATATGGCTTCTTGTGAAATATATTAAATTAAACCAATATTCCACTTTAAATATATTATTGTTATGCTGTAAATTGTCTTCAAGGATTTTGTACATTTTTAAATCTTGAGTTTTATTAAGAATAAATAATTCATTTTTGTTCTTTTGTTTAAAAGGCTATTATAATTACATATAACTGAAGAAGAGTGGGATTAAATCAGATAACACAATGTTAACTTTGGGAGACCTATAATTTAACAGTCACTCACTTTAATTTAGCAGGTTTCTGTCTTGTATTTTGAGGTCAACATATTCTCTTTTCTTAACTCAAGCATTTTAACAAGCCCTTGCAAAACTCTGAGTCCCCAGGCTCTGAGTCTAAAGAGACCAATGGATAAAACAGCCCTAGTTAGGTGACCGTACAGACCAACCTGTAGTATGAACTTCTTAGGTACAAAACAATTAAATTCAGGAAAATATAGTAATCCTTTTTATCTTAGTATTGTTGATATTAATTTATTTTTCTGACAGATATCAGATGGCATGACCAATTGTCTGTTGAGGACATTCCTCATTCATGGCAATAAAACTATAATATAAAAGAAGAAGACAGAGAGATATGCTTCCAGATTTTCCAAAAATATTGCAAACTTTTAAGATTTAAATCTTAGGTCACTTAAATTTGCTCTTTGCTTTCCTATGGGATTATCCTGAAGCTATTGAGAATTAAATGTTAAAATATGGGCTTTGCATTTGTAGCTATAATTGAAGTCTCAATACTGAGATCACTCAATTTATTCCATAAACTGATTTCTATACTTGAAACTTACAGAGTAAGAGACATTATAAAGACACAAGCAGCATTTTGATAATTTTGATGTATTTCACCATGAAATACAGAGTTTGAAAATTACACATAACAGAACAGGTATGCCTAAAATCTGCTTGATTTCTTGATTGTTACAAAATGTATTGACTTGAAAAATCAAGATTTATAGTTCTTTTCAAAGAAAAATATGGTGTAGTTTAGAAAGGCTACCCTCCAATACAATGTATGGATAATACTGGTGAAGAGTAAAATTCATTTTTAAAACATTAAGCAGACTTTTCAAACAGTAGCATTTAAAACCATCCCTGTCCTGTTTCTGGCTAGAAATTTGCTGCCCCCACTAAGAACAGAAAAACTGCCACTTTCGCCTGTTTTATATACTTGACTTCCATGTGAATTATGTTTGAAGAAAATATTCCACTGCTTTAAAATTTTTTTAAACTATTTTGAACTTCAACAAGGTTGATTTTTTTGGAGTCCACACAGATGGGATCATGCCCGTGAAGTTAATTAGAGTTAACTTGTTGGTAGAGATCAGTACTTACAAGTCAATACAGGCTCTGAGCAGTTTGGAAGGCAAAAGGTCTTCTTTTAGTATTAACTTTAATTTAAGCTTTTTAACCAATAAACTACAGAAGTTTTACTAAGTTCCTAGCTATGATGGGGACTTCAAATTTTAGGGCAGTTATCTTTAAGAACACATTGCTGAGAAAAGAAAGTCACCCCTAACATGTATATATAGTCTTCCTAATCTAGTTTGCAGATAAAACACCACTTTAAATTACTGGAAATGGGAAGATGGAAATAAAACAGAGATGTAATTTGCAACATTTTACAAAACAAAAGCTTAGGAATGAGCAGAGTACCAGAT
>NW_007214068.1:0-769 GCF_000164805.1 Carlito syrichta
CAAAGTAGATTGTCATTTGAAAAATGTTGTTGACTAATGAATCTGCTAAAGTGAATCAGTTGCTAAATGTGCAGAACTCTTTAAAAGATTTTTTAGGTTTTTCTTGTTTAGTTTTCATATGGCTTCTTGTGAAATATATTAAATTAAACCAATATTCCACTTTAAATATATTATTGTTATGCTGTAAATTGTCTTCAAGGATTTTGTACATTTTTAAATCTTGAGTTTTATTAAGAATAAATAATTCATTTTTGTTCTTTTGTTTAAAAGGCTATTATAATTACATATAACTGAAGAAGAGTGGGATTAAATCAGATAACACAATGTTAACTTTGGGAGACCTATAATTTAACAGTCACTCACTTTAATTTAGCAGGTTTCTGTCTTGTATTTTGAGGTCAACATATTCTCTTTTCTTAACTCAAGCATTTTAACAAGCCCTTGCAAAACTCTGAGTCCCCAGGCTCTGAGTCTAAAGAGACCAATGGATAAAACAGCCCTAGTTAGGTGACCGTACAGACCAACCTGTAGTATGAACTTCTTAGGTACAAAACAATTAAATTCAGGAAAATATAGTAATCCTTTTTATCTTAGTATTGTTGATATTAATTTATTTTTCTGACAGATATCAGATGGCATGACCAATTGTCTGTTGAGGACATTCCTCATTCATGGCAATAAAACTATAATATAAAAGAAGAAGACAGAGAGATATGCTTCCAGATTTTCCAAAAATATTGCAAACTTTTAAGATTTAAATCTTAGGTCA
>NW_007214069.1:0-733 GCF_000164805.1 Carlito syrichta
TTAGCAGGTTTCTGTCTTGTATTTTGAGGTCAACATATTCTCTTTTCTTAACTCAAGCATTTTAACAAGCCCTTGCAAAACTCTGAGTCCCCAGGCTCTGAGTCTAAAGAGACCAATGGATAAAACAGCCCTAGTTAGGTGACCGTACAGACCAACCTGTAGTATGAACTTCTTAGGTACAAAACAATTAAATTCAGGAAAATATAGTAATCCTTTTTATCTTAGTATTGTTGATATTAATTTATTTTTCTGACAGATATCAGATGGCATGACCAATTGTCTGTTGAGGACATTCCTCATTCATGGCAATAAAACTATAATATAAAAGAAGAAGACAGAGAGATATGCTTCCAGATTTTCCAAAAATATTGCAAACTTTTAAGATTTAAATCTTAGGTCACTTAAATTTGCTCTTTGCTTTCCTATGGGATTATCCTGAAGCTATTGAGAATTAAATGTTAAAATATGGGCTTTGCATTTGTAGCTATAATTGAAGTCTCAATACTGAGATCACTCAATTTATTCCATAAACTGATTTCTACCATTGAAACTTACAGAGTAAGAGACATTATAAAGACACAAGCAGCATTTTGATAATTTTGATGTATTTCACCATGAAATACAGAGTTTGAAAAATTACACATAACAGAACAGGTATGCCTAAATCTGCTTGATTTCTTGATTGTTACAAAATGTATTGACTTGAAAAATCAAGATTTATAGTTCTTTTCAA
>NW_007214070.1:0-1461 GCF_000164805.1 Carlito syrichta
GCTCCTGCCTATGTCTCTGCCCTCATTCATTCCACTCTCTTCCTTGCTTACTGTACTCTAGTTCTACTCCATCAACAGAGTAGACACCAGTCCCATCTGGTTTCCAAGTACCTTAAATGTGGTTAGCCCAAGTTGAGATGAGTTAGCTAGAAGTGTAAAATATGAACCAGATCTTAAAGTCTTAATACAAGGAAAACAGAATGGAAAAGAATCTTGTTAATAATGTCTTTTAGGCTGGACACAGTGACTCACACTTGTAATCCCAGCACTTTGGGAGGCCAAGGCAGGAGGAATGCTTGAGTCCAGAAGTTTGAGACCAGCCTGGGCAACACAGCAAGACCTCATCTCTATAATAAATCAAAAGATTAGATAGATGTGGTGGCTCATACCTATAGTTCCAGTTCCTTGGGAGGCTAAGGTGGAAGGATTGCTCGGGTCCAGAAGGTCAAGGCTGTGGTGATCCTTGACTATGCCACTGCACTCCAGCCTGGGTGATAGAGAGAACCTCCACTCCAACCAAAAAAAAAAATTTTTTTTATTATATGGTGAAATTAGATACTATTTGGATATATTGTTTTCAAAGTATATAATTAAAATTAATGTCACCTGTCTTTTTTCGAGGTGACCATAGAAAATCTCAAATTACACATGTGGTCTGCATTGTTATTTTGGGCACCCAAATGCACTTCCACAGGCCTCTTCATTCCTTCATTATGAAAGGCATTTCCCCACTTCCGAGGATCTGTGTTTGTTCTTTTCTTCACCTGGCAGACTCTCTTTCCACACTCAGCATGCTTGGCTGCTATTCATCCTTTCAAATGTAGCTCATAAAGCATCTCCGGAGCATCTCTGTTGAATGCATACCTGTCTACAACCTGCAGCAAAGTTAGCCAAAGTGCTCAAAAGGAGAACAGAGATGCCTGCCCAGACTTGAGATCTGGGTTTCCTGGAGCTGATTTTCCAATGATAATAAAGGCACAATAAGGTGAAAAGTAAAAAAAGAAGTAAAACACTGGTGATAAAGACTTGAAGGACATGATGTGGGAAGGAGAGACAGGTGGAAGAGGAAAAGCTATGTCCTTAGCCTGGTCACAACAGAGAGTTTTCTGCAGAGAGGCAAACACTCTTTCTTTAACAGGAATAGATCAAAGTGGCTTCTGATACACTGCCCCCGACTTGTCATTTGAGAAGACAGCCAAACATATTTGGAATGGCTAGAAAAGAATCCTTCTAGATGACTCAGTGCTAATGTTACAGGACACCATGCAAGGTGTCTAATCATTTGGCTGTCATCACCTTCTCTACATCTGGTGGCCTACACCACTTCAATATAAAACAACAACAATGAAAAAATCAACAATCCACTGACAACAAAATACCACTACCACCACCAAGAAAAACAAGAACATTTGGAATCTGTGCATCCATACCTATGTGCTGGGTGCTGTGCTACACATTTTC
>NW_007214071.1:0-788 GCF_000164805.1 Carlito syrichta
CCAAGTAGCTGGAACTACAGGCACGCGCTACCATGCCCAGCTGATTTTTTGATTTATTGTGGAGATGAGGACTCACCAAGTTGCCCAGGCGGGTCTTGAACCCGCGGGTTCAGGCAATTCACTCATCTCAGCCTCCCAAGGCGCAGGATTACAGGCTAAGCCACTGAGCCCGGCTATAATACTTTCTTAATTACTCATTATTTCATCTATGCATGCCTTCTCTTCCCAATTAGAGTGGTGCTACTAGAGGTGACAGATTCAACCACCTCCTTCTTTGGATCCCATACTTACTTGTCCTATTCTTAGATCATGGTCAGTATATACCCGATAGATGACTGCATTATGTGACTAAACCTCAGGGGACTTCTGTGTAGTAGTTGTGATCACTTACATAAGTACAGAAGAAAATTCCAACTTCTATTACTTAGGACTGAAACTAGGTCTTCTTTCCTATTGGGGAAGTTTCCGCAGGTGTGAGCAATTAAAAAATTAAACATTAATTAACAATTCAAGTGACTGATTGTGTTACTAAGTTGCTTGTTAACTAAACAGGTAAATATTGTGCCCCCACCTAATGTTCAGTAACAAGGTCCCTTGAGCATATTAAGTAGTAGGGGTAATCTCAAGGTTCAAGAGTTCAATGATCCCTTTAATATATCACATTTACAAGTTTATATATAACAAAACTATTAGGAAATAAGATTGCCTTACTCATTCACCTTGCCTTATCATCCTACAAAATGTCTTATATTGAAAGAGATAAGAATGATAACTCTATGTCCATCATC
>NW_007214072.1:0-2047 GCF_000164805.1 Carlito syrichta
CTATAAAAACTCACTCCACTCATGACTTCTGTGATATTAGTCTCAGCAGGAACGTGGGCCTTTCTCCCATAACCTTGAGGTCCCTTTTAGGATCTAAATGCTTCTATTTCCTTACAAGGTTTCAACTATACAAAATAACTCTGTATTTCCCACTAAGGTAGATTAGGTTGTTGTTCAGGAAATATTCACTCTACTTCCTATCCCTGGGAGGAATATATTTCCACACTCCTCTGTTATCAGACTTGATTTGATCAATGGCATGTTAATGTGAATGGAGCAGGATCTTAAAATGGAACTTGCACGTCTGCCTTTCACTACCAGAAGAAGATGTCCTGGCTTCTGTCGTTCTTGGAGGATGAGAGACACATGGACCTGACTCACAGGATGGAGTCAAGATAGGCCACGCTGACCTACTGATACATGGATTAAAGTAAATGATTATTATCTCAAGGTACCAAGTTTTGGGGACAGTTTGTTACAGAGCAATATTGTTGAAATAGCTGATGCACCCATACAAATTTTAAACCTTTGTTTATTCTTTTCCTTTTGCCTAAAGTATTCCCTGATGGAAAATTTTCTCGTTTCTAAACTTTCACAGTGTTGCCTCTCTCATACACTTTTTTGCCTTCACATCCTGTCTTCTCTCTTTTATTATGTTGTAAACTCCTTTGAGGAACAAAGCATCACATGTTCTTACCTCTAATCAAAAACAAATTAAAATCTGTCCATTCATTCATCCATGCAGGAACTGGCTGGATTTTAGAAATAAGCCTCCATCTCGAAGGCATATAATACAATACCTGGCCCAGCTTCATGGACTATAGACATATGACCACTGAGGTGGTGATATTACTGCTTCTGCTACTTCTGCTAATTATTCCCAAGGGAAAAAAAATAGCATTCACTTTAAGAACACAATGTTCTTGTTGGTAGAAACTACAATAGTTTACTCTCTTGGTGTTTATTCCCCCAACACTTTCCACAGCTTTTCATTTCTGATATTCAATTACCCTCTTTCTACTTGGCTCTTTCCACTTTCCCAGAAGACTCACCCCTGGAAAACTTTACTAGGCTTCATTTGCATGAGTTGGTTTTATTTACCAAGGCCAATGAATCTACAGCCTCTCAGAACACTTGACACATCCCCTCCCTTCCACTGGATGCAGAACATGAAGAAATGAAAATGAATGGGTATTATGGCAAACTCAACCAAAGTTTATTCTGCTTGGATTCAAGGATTAGGCTAACATGCCAGCCAATTTCAATTCCTCTAAAATGTCACCATTTGGAATGACAAAAACCTTAATAGGATTTGGAACCAAAGTTCCTATGATGAAAAACAGCTGAAGATATATTTATCATACATAGGAAATAAAAGCACATTTTTAACAGAACTGGTGGATCTTCTATGAAACAGCAGGCTGCCTGTCAAGGGAACCAATGAAATAATAAATCACTCAATTTAAAGTGGGAAGTTCCTTTAAAATGCTAGGGCTCTGGGGTGTGGGTATAAAGCAAATAATCGTGAGATAACAGTTCCTCAGCCAAGATCCATGAATGTAAGCACCAGGCACTTGACCAACAGCCTCAAAAATGTAGTGTGACCTTGAACAAGCCCTCATTCATATCAGCTAAGAAATAATACAGTAGAACTCTATAAATCCAATATATTACTCAAATGGTTTTTTTTTTAAATTGATATTTCTCAAAGCAGTGATCAAATAGGTTTGGGAATCACTGGGTTAGAGAAAATAAAGCAGGTTTCTTTTCCATAGAACTTCTCAGAGACTTAAAAATTCTAATGCACATAAAAACAAAAAACAAAAAACAAAAAAAACTCTAAGAGTTGGTGGATATGGTATGAAGTATTTCCAAACTAATCTAACCAAAGACTCCATTTACCATGGACCATCCTGTAGGACTGGTATTCTTTATAATACAAGGTCATTATAGAAGACATAGATGCTAAAAGAATAGTGCCCTTGAGTCCTGGTCCTGAGATCTGGCTTCTCATGTAGCCCAGTTTATGCCCTTCTCTATGGGTTTT
>NW_007214073.1:0-478 GCF_000164805.1 Carlito syrichta
TCTTGGAGGATGAGAGACACATGGACCTGACTCACAGGATGGAGTCAAGATAGGCCACGCTGACCTACTGATACATGGATTAAAGTAAATGATTATTATCTCAAGGTACCAAGTTTTGGGGACAGTTTGTTACAGAGCAATATTGTTGAAATAGCTGATGCACCCATACAAATTTTAAACCTTTGTTTATTCTTTTCCTTTTGCCTAAAGTATTCCCTGATGGAAAATTTTCTCGTTTCTAAACTTTCACAGTGTTGCCTCTCTCATACACTTTTTTGCCTTCACATCCTGTCTTCTCTCTTTTATTATGTTGTAAACTCCTTTGAGGAACAAAGCATCACATGTTCTTACCTCTAATCAAAAACAAATTAAAATCTGTCCATTCATTCATCCATGCAGGAACTGGCTGGATTTTAGAAATAAGCCTCCATCTCGAAGGCATATAATACAATACCTGGCCCAGCTTCATGGACTATAG
>NW_007214074.1:0-1990 GCF_000164805.1 Carlito syrichta
TTATGATGAGTTTGAGATGCATGGTACTGAATGTGATGTGTACAGGGAAGAGCTGGGAGGCCTCACACAGCAACAAGTCCTGCAGTTGTTTGCTGTAATCAGAAGTATCTGGATGCTGATGGTAACCACTTTGAGCACCTCTTGTAATTGCAAAAGTCTAATGTGACTTTTATTCATCTTTTGCTATCAGTATATATTATTACAATTTTAATATAGCTTTTTTCCTTTCTTAAAATAAGTAAATAAATACTCAAACTCAACCAGGAAGGAGGATATAAGGCAACATTTTCAAGAAAATGTGTTTGTAGGCCAATTCAATTTGTCCAAATCTGGGCTTTGAGGTTGAAAAGAAGCTGGGACTTACAAGCAATAAATGTCCCTAAGTTCAATGGCAAGGGTACAAATTATCACTTACGAGACAGAGTCTACTGTTTGGTGGGGGATGGATGAAAGCTGGTTATATAATTCCACATGGTGATTTTGGATATTGGGGGATTAGTGCAAGCAGGTATTTTATAAAGAGCTATAACTGGTGGTCTTAACAAGCACAAGGGATTATTATTTGTTGACTTTATAACATATTTCTTTTCTTTAGAGCACTTATTGTAGTTATACTAAATTTACTGATTGGCTTAGTACCCTTTTGTTTTTGGTGATAACATCCTGAATAAGCTATTGGCTCTTTATGGGAAGGGATCATGACTCTCTGATCCATTGTTGTATATCCACTGCCTAGCAGAGTAGATGAAGCTCAACAAATGTTGAATGAATACATTTGCAGATGGCAGGTTGGGTGGCTGTTGAGTGAATGGATAGATGGAAGGAGGCCAACTAGCCACCCAGACAGACTTTGGGTCATGAACCCAAATAAAAGTAATTTCTCAACAACAACAACAAAATCAGTGTCATTACATTATAGGCTCATTGAAAAGCATACCCACTATCTTTTATACTATTTGTGCTATTATAACAAAGTACCTAAGACCGGGTAATTATAAAAAACAGAAGGTTATTTCTCACAGTTCTGGAGGCTGGGAAATCCAAGATCAATGCTCTGGCATTTGCTATCTGATAAAGACTGCCTTCTACTTCCAAGATAGAGCCTTGTTGCTGTGTTCTCCTGAGGGAATGAATATTGTGTCCTCACCTGGCAGAAGACAGAAAGGCCAATAAAAGAGACCTACCTAGTTCTCTCCAGTCCTTTTATAAGAGTACGGATTCATATGGGAAGTAGTCACTTCCCAAAGGCCACACCTTTTAATATTGTTGTACTGGAAATTAAGTTTCAACATGAAATATGGAGGAGGGGATATAAACATTCAAACCATAGCACTCACCAGAGCTAATAGAACAATAACAAAAATATGTGAATTAAAATAAATGGAATAATAATAACAACAACAATACCAATAGCAGACAACACTTGCATAATGCTTACTGTATGCCAGGCACTCAATGCTTTATATATGTAAACTCTTAACTCTTAATGTGAAAAAAAGTGAGTATTCTTTATCTAGAGCCAAAATTACATCTATCAAAAGGGGAATCTTCCCTAACAGACACGCACATACACACACACACACACATATCAGTGGTCTACATGACCTTGCAGTATTTAACTCCAGATGTAAATTTAACCCCTCACTAGTGCCCAACCAAAGAGACAGCATGGTTTCCAAGTATGGAAATTTGAAGAATCCATCTGCAATTTGTTTCCTGCAAAACTGTCATTCTCATCTTCATACTCATCACTGAAGAAATTACTTTTCAGACCTTTCTACAGCTTGGGAATACTAAATAGGCCCTAATGAGTTCAAAAGGCAGTAATGACAGTGCTAATTCAGTGGCCTGTTTGGTAGAAAGTCAGTTGACCTTCTTCAAAAGAAAAATAGGATTATCAAGTGAGCTAGGAGAATTTTCTTAACATGATTGATGGGAAGAAAAAGTAATCACCTTTGAAGTGTTGCAACAATAAATACCTCTCCCGTGT
>NW_007214075.1:0-2124 GCF_000164805.1 Carlito syrichta
GACTTCATTCTCTTCCTCTCCCCCTTGTCCTACAAGTTCTAGCCATCCTGGCCTTTGTTCTGTTACTCATGCTTGCTGAGTGCATTCCTACACTGGAGCTTTGTGCCTCTAGCTGGAATCTTCTGCCCAGGGCTTTCACGTGGCTGACTTATTCTCACCACTTAGGTCTCCACACAAATGCTACCACCTCAAAGAAGCCTTTCCTGACCACCCAACCTAGAGTTATCCCCTGGCAATTCTCCCTTCCATCATCAGCATCTTTACTTCCCAGCATGTATCATAATCTAAACCTAGTTATTAGTTATGTATGTGTTTATTGCTGTCTCCCACACTAAAATGTAAACTCTGTGGGATTAGAGACCTTATCTCTCATTGCTCAGTACCTAGATTAGGGCACTATCTATTTGTCAAAGGAATAAATGAATGAATATATGAATGAATACATGATGAATAAATATCATCATGTATAGAATCAAGGAGTTGGAGTAGATTATGTATAGAATCAAGGAGTATAGAACCTCATGTATAGAATCAAGGAGTTGGAGTAGATTATCTTTAAGGTCTCTCTCAACCTAATGTTCTTTAATCAAGCTCTTGTCTTTTTATGGAATTAGCTGAGGTTCCTTTATAGGTTTTTATTGGGTAATTTTTTTTTCTTGACTTTTGTCCCTCACTGAAGAGATTCCCATGAGTAAAGAAACAACATGAAGAAGAAAATAAGGTCAAACAATACAGTGTAGGTAAAGAACACCTTGCTTGTATTGTGATGCGGATGCCTCTTGGTCAGGGCTTTGTAACTGACTGCAGTTCCCACAGTCACATTTGCTATCTATTTTTTGTTTTTAATATGTTTGCATTATTCTCTCAATATACCCCTTTGTTTCTTTTCACCTTGATAAAGATATTTCTTAGATGGTTATTGTTTCTGAGATTTCCCCAAGGTACAAAGTATATTGACTGAGAAATTGGTGTTTTTCAGATGGACAAATGTTGGCACATATGTGATGAGACAAGTCAGCATTCCAACTGCTAGTAACAATTAATAACACTGAAAGTTGTATGTGTTTGTGTTTCATTCTCCTAGTATGTTAGGCATCCAAATAATTGCTGAATTACAATTATTTTTGGAAACTATTATTTTGTAGCTGTTTTAAAGACAGCAGATACATAAAACACTTTGATGATGGAAACTGGTCTTTGGAAGTGTTCTTCAGTCATTATAAAGAATCACCAACTACTCAAGTGGTTCGAAATCACTGATGATTGCTGACCTGTGCCTGTGATTGTCTTGGAAACACAAAACCTATCACTGGATACTTCCTTGTCAAGAGTCTCCAGCAAATGCATTTTTCAATTTAGTCAGAACATTGTCAAACTGAATGTTTACCCTTCATTTAAGCAACTTTAGAATTTCCACGTTTTCTGGCCTCAATTGCATCATCTGTACATGAGGTAAATTGAACACCACTCCTTAAAATCTGGCAAGGTTAGATGTTCTTATTGTTCACAGAATGAAAAGATCAGGGAATGGGACAGAGTCTCCTTAGAGGTCTCTTCTCTTCCAATTCAAACTGTACTCTCAGTAGACTGTGGCATTGCATTCTTCACTTTTCTTTAGTGGTGTTACCAACTTTTGGTTTGTGTTTTTAGCTATGAAGATGCCAACTGAATCAGAATATAGATCATTATCTGCCTTTGCTCATTCATGGCTACACTGAAATCTTAAATTGTTACAGTTAATGAGCACTTCAAAGAACAACAACAAAAATAGAAACAGAACTTAGATCAAAATTTAAGAGTTTGTGGTGGCCACTTCTGGCACAGAGTGCCAGCACACCTTGCACCAGACAACTAGGGGGGAAAGGAAGGAGTATAGGGCTGTGACAAAAGGTTCTCTTCCTGAAGTAAACTTCCTCTCTTAGGTACTCTGCTTAGCATCTGCTTAAACCCCAGTTATTTAATTAAAGAGATAAGATAAATGAAACCCCAAGAACTATATCAATTAAATTAATAATCTCGGACTGGGCAAGGTAGAGAAATAATTTATGAAAATAGAAGGAGGCTGGGCTTGGTGGCTCAGTTTGTAATCCCGTGCCTTTGGGAGGCTGAGGTGAGTGGATTGCC
>NW_007214076.1:0-774 GCF_000164805.1 Carlito syrichta
CTCCCACACTAAAATGTAAACTCTGTGGGATTAGAGACCTTATCTCTCATTGCTCAGTACCTAGATTAGGGCACTATCTATTTGTCAAAGGAATAAATGAATGAATATATGAATGAATACATGATGAATAAATATCATCATGTATAGAATCAAGGAGTTGGAGTAGATTATGTATAGAATCAAGGAGTATAGAACCTCATGTATAGAATCAAGGAGTTGGAGTAGATTATCTTTAAGGTCTCTCTCAACCTAATGTTCTTTAATCAAGCTCTTGTCTTTTTATGGAATTAGCTGAGGTTCCTTTATAGGTTTTTATTGGGTAATTTTTTTTCTTGACTTTTGTCCCTCACTGAAGAGATTCCCATGAGTAAAGAAACAACATGAAGAAGAAAATAAGGTCAAACAATACAGTGTAGGTAAAGAACACCTTGCTTGTATTGTGATGCGGATGCCTCTTGGTCAGGGCTTTGTAACTGACTGCAGTTCCCACAGTCACATTTGCTATCTATTTTTTGTTTTTAATATGTTTGCATTATTCTCTCAATATACCCCTTTGTTTCTTTTCACCTTGATAAAGATATTTCTTAGATGGTTATTGTTTCTGAGATTTCCCCAAGGTACAAAGTATATTGACTGAGAAATTGGTGTTTTTCAGATGGACAAATGTTGGCACATATGTGATGAGACAAGTCAGCATTCCAACTGCTAGTAACAATTATAACACTGAAAGTTGTATGTGTTTGTGTTTCATCTCCTAGTATGTTAGGCATCCAA
>NW_007214077.1:0-764 GCF_000164805.1 Carlito syrichta
ACTGGATTTATTACATATTACAAATTTAATTTTGTGTGCTATCATTATTAATCCCTAATATTTCAGATAACAATGATTATGATCTGGAGTTTTAGAGCAGGGGTTGGTAAATTTTTCTGTACAGGGCCAGATAGTAAATATTTCAGGTTTATTCAGTCAAGTGGCAAAGTCAAGGATATTATATAGGCAACTTATCTAATGGCTTACTTTTTATTTACTTATTTTTAGAGACAGAGTCTTCACCCAGGCTGGAGTGCAGTGGCATGAACTCAACTCATTGTAACCTCGGACTCTTGGGCTCCACCCATCCTCCCACCTCAGCCTTCTGAGTAGCTAGGCTTACAGTCATGCACTACTATAGTCGGCTAATTTTGTTATTTTTATAGAGATGGAAGTCTCACTATGTTGCCCAGGCTGGTTTTAAACTCCTGGCCTCAAGTGATCCTCCCACCTGGGCCTCCCAAAGTGCTGGGATTACAGGCATGAACCACTGCACTGGGCCTGTGTAAGGGTTTAAAATGTAACCATTTAAAAATTAAAAATTATACTATGCTTATAAGCAGTACAAAAACAGACAGGCCAGATTTGGTCCAGCGGCCATAATTTGCCAAGTCCTGCTTTAGAGAATTAAATTAATATAAGCAAATATATATTGTTTCAATGTAGTCCCAAGTTGCACTGGAAGGCATCATTACTTTGGAAGGAAATAAAATGCCAAAAGGAAAAACTGAGTTGTGTATGTTTGGGGATCTGCAACAAAAATC
>NW_007214078.1:0-1338 GCF_000164805.1 Carlito syrichta
GGAAAGCATCCATTAGCCAGTAGGATGCTAGGAGCCATTTATTTACTATCATGCCTTATAGAAAGTAGAGCAGAAACAGGTTGCCAATGACCTTCTCTGTTGTCCCCCCTGCAGCTTGTGAGATCTACATTACACTGTAGCCTGACACCTATAGCTTGCACCTTGGGGCGAAAGCATATGGGTCTTTAGGCTCCAAGGAGGCAGGTATTACCCATGATCAAACATTAAGTCTTCTTTACCTGCTAACTCCTCATTACCAGTGAGGGTGGAGGGATAAACCCTAAGACTATCCCTAGCCTAGCAGAATTGCCAAAGAGGATTCTTTCTCTGGGTATATATTTTCTAGTGCATATAGGTTCCCAGACCAGCCAGGTAAATTAGGCCTGGCCCCTAGTCAAATTAGTCACATGTTCAGGGTCAACAGGTTCAGCTGTTCTCTCTCCACTCCTGGGGACCATTAAAATAGAGCCCAGGATACTCTCTTTTCATCTCAGGGACAGCTCAATCCTACAACCAACCATATAAGGGGAGGAAGACTAAACCTAGAAATGATGTTGATCTTTGTATCCCACCTCATTCCTCATGAAAAATACCTTCAAATCATCAGTTTCAGGCAATGATGACAAAGCTCTCTTAGCAGAGGTGGTTTTCCAAAGGAAAACTAAGTACTAAGTTCCCTACAAAATAAAGGCTAGCTTTTATAAAACTCATCACAGCTGGTGCTCAATGACTTCTAAAAAGGCTAATTTTCCTTTCCATTTAACTAACACTTTTTCCTTCAGTACCTGATAAATTGTGCTATATATTTAAAAACATAAAATAAAATAGCAGATCTGAGCTTGTAGGCAAACATGCCTAACTTCAGCCTTGGCCTTGAGGTCACCGTTGCTTATTTATCATTTTTTTTCTTTGAGCTCTTTCTCCCTCTCCCTCATTATCTGCTTGTCTTTGTAGATTTGCTGAAGATAGATCATAACAACTTGGCCTTTGCTATGCCTGACACAATGGCAGGTGTGGCTCTGACCTCTCAGGTGGGGCCTATCTCACTGGACTAATGACCCTCACTCCTGCAACTGATTAGGTGATGGTCTGCAAACTAGGTTTCTTTTCCATGGGTCAGTGACTCCTTCCTCCCACTCCTTTTCTAACTTCTATTTCTTCTCTGCATCAAACCAAGGTCATACACAGAACTGTAAACCAAGGGCATAGTTTTTGTTTCAGGTTGATTCTCTTGGCTGGGAGAGGTGCAAATAATGGAGCTTAGAATACAATGACTGGTAAGAACAGATAAGATGGAAAAGATTGCATGGCATGATAAAGAAAAGAAGGGATGAGAAA
>NW_007214079.1:0-1212 GCF_000164805.1 Carlito syrichta
CCTAGCCTAGCAGAATTGCCAAAGAGGATTCTTTCTCTGGGTATATATTTTCTAGTGCATATAGGTTCCCAGACCAGCCAGGTAAATTAGGCCTGGCCCCTAGTCAAATTAGTCACATGTTCAGGGTCAACAGGTTCAGCTGTTCTCTCTCCACTCCTGGGGACCATTAAAATAGAGCCCAGGATACTCTCTTTTCATCTCAGGGACAGCTCAATCCTACAACCAACCATATAAGGGGAGGAAGACTAAACCTAGAAATGATGTTGATCTTTGTATCCCACCTCATTCCTCATGAAAAATACCTTCAAATCATCAGTTTCAGGCAATGATGACAAAGCTCTCTTAGCAGAGGTGGTTTTCCAAAGGAAAACTAAGTACTAAGTTCCCTACAAAATAAAGGCTAGCTTTTATAAAACTCATCACAGCTGGTGCTCAATGACTTCTAAAAAGGCTAATTTTCCTTTCCATTTAACTAACACTTTTTCCTTCAGTACCTGATAAATTGTGCTATATATTTAAAAACATAAAATAAAATAGCAGATCTGAGCTTGTAGGCAAACATGCCTAACTTCAGCCTTGGCCTTGAGGTCACCGTTGCTTATTTATCATTTTTTTTCTTTGAGCTCTTTCTCCCTCTCCCTCATTATCTGCTTGTCTTTGTAGATTTGCTGAAGATAGATCATAACAACTTGGCCTTTGCTATGCCTGACACAATGGCAGGTGTGGCTCTGACCTCTCAGGTGGGGCCTATCTCACTGGACTAATGACCCTCACTCCTGCAACTGATTAGGTGATGGTCTGCAAACTAGGTTTCTTTTCCATGGGTCAGTGACTCCTTCCTCCCACTCCTTTTCTAACTTCTATTTCTTCTCTGCATCAAACCAAGGTCATACACAGAACTGTAAACCAAGGGCATAGTTTTTGTTTCAGGTTGATTCTCTTGGCTGGGAGAGGTGCAAATAATGGAGCTTAGAATACAATGACTGGTAAGAACAGATAAGATGGAAAAGATTGCATGGCATGATAAAGAAAAGAAGGGATGAGAAACTCTTGAAGAAATCATTACCTCTTTTTTAGCCCTAAGAAATTATCTCCTGAGGCACTCTCTGCCCTTCTTGAAATTAATGCAAATCTACATCCCTGCTTGTTATTTCGAAGAATAGAGTGGTGCATATGCTCTGTCTGTTGAGTATGTTGAGTAGATATGCCTTG
>NW_007214080.1:0-1346 GCF_000164805.1 Carlito syrichta
GAAGGATAAAGGCATGAACTAACCTGGGGATGGGGGTCATGGGGAGACTTCTAAAATGTGCCTAAGGGGGAAGATCCATAAAAAGAAAAAGAAACTTTGCAAAGATAGCACTGTTATATTTCATGTATAACAATGTTCCATACCACTAATCAAAGACATGATAAAAATTATTAGTTCTGGAAGATAACTCCATGGTACAAGAAAACCTAAAAGATACCAATAAATATTTTAACATCCAAAACTATGATAACCTAAAATAATCTGAAAAGACAAACAAAATTGTATACAAATAAATGCACATTAATGTTAATGATGTTTCATGTTAAATTCTGACACCATATTTTTAGTTTAATAAATATCATGGTCCCATATAATGTATTTTTATCATATGATTTTTACACTAGAAGTCGCATACCCTTGATACTTACTCTCCAGGAATTTGCAAGGCTTTAGAGCAGGTTCCCTGAGGCTATTGAACCTTGAATTTAGTATGCTTCCATATGGTTAAGAAATATGAGGTCAAAATATTTTTTTAAGTGGCAGATTTTTTTGGAAAGAAATAAACTGTATTTTCCGTGGCAACACTATTTGATGAATAGTGCCTGAAGAGTGTTTCTACTTTGACTTCAAAACAAAACACAACAAAAATTGATGCCACCAACAGATTAGTCACATAATCTTTATTATAATCTACCAACAACGAAATAGTACATATATTTTTGCTTTGCTATATACTACATCGGTTGTCATTATAAAGTGAATTAGAATCATTGAGAGTTTAAAAAGATCACATCCTCTTTCCTCTCACCCCAACCCATCTCAGTAATGTTTTATTTCTTATTTTCCTTTCAAAAATAAGTATAAAACAAACAAAACAACTTAATATTTAGCATAATTCCCTTAGATATCTTGTGCTTTCCTGAATATATGTAATAGGGGGAAAGTATAGTATTTTATATTTGTAATTGTGGTAGAAAAGAGCCACAAAAGGTTGCTTGTTTTCATATAACTTTTATTGATTTTCTTTAAACTTTCATTTGTTGTGCCTTATTACTTTTGTCTTCCAGCTTTACTGAAATATAATTGAAAAATAAAAATCATATACATCCAAGGTGTACAATATGATCATTTGATATAAGAGGGGTGACTCAAAGAATCAGAATTATTTTTTGGAGGGAGGGTCCCTTGTATTACAGGCTTCCCCAACTAAGTAAATGTTCTAGGAACCCATTAGCATTAGTGTACCAGCTAGTGTTGTTGTGGGAAGCTGCATTTAGCTTTGGTAAATTTTTTTTGAACAGTCAACACATTTGCATTTGCCCATATCATGATGGGTGATTTACAAG
>NW_007214081.1:0-786 GCF_000164805.1 Carlito syrichta
TTACTTCAACATAGATGGTCACAGTGTTTATATATTTTCTTTAAAAGCTTTAACTTCATATGCTTATTTCAAGGCATATGGTTGAGGTATCATGTATTGTTAGAGAGTAAAAGAAATGCAGCTTAGTGTCAGCTCTGCTGTCTTTGACTAATCTGCAAGCCACCCACTTTAATGGCTCTTCATAAATAATTCAAATTTTAATTATGCTGCCAGCCTCTGACCTGAAGAGAAATGAAGAAAGAAAAGGAAAAGAATGGACCAGGGAAAGAATATCGGTTGAATCAAATTGTGCTTCCAATAAATGACTTGCTGTCTCAAAGCTCCACTTTCCTACTTAAGACACACCTGCTTCCTCATCTATAATTTTTTTCAAATAAAATTAGAGTCTTCCAAGATAATCACTCGTTGATGGCCAACTGTTTACACTAAAAATAAACATATTTACCTTTATTTTAAAGAGCTTAATTTCTCTGTATCACATTTAAGTATATATACTTACAGAGTGAAATATATGTCTAAGATATAGCAAACTCCCCTAACTAGCCATCTCCCCATTGTTTCCAATTTCAGGCTCTATCTTCTCTCCTAAAAAGTCACTGGAGTTCATCCTAATATCAGGTATGTTATTATCATTGAAGTGACACATCAGATCTCTGCTATATTAAAAAAGAAAGTCTTCTTCCACACCTAGGTCTTATAAGTTATTGTTGGAGGAACAGTTGCCAAATGAAAGGCTGGCTGAATAGATTTAGGAAAATCTAACTGCATCTGTCACAAAGAAAGCTG
>NW_007214082.1:0-881 GCF_000164805.1 Carlito syrichta
CATTGAAGTGACACATCAGATCTCTGCTATATTAAAAAAGAAAGTCTTCTTCCACACCTAGGTCTTATAAGTTATTGTTGGAGGAACAGTTGCCAAATGAAAGGCTGGCTGAATAGATTTAGGAAAATCTAACTGCATCTGTCACAAAGAAAGCTGGCCAAGGTAGATCTGACAGGCGATATGGTTGAATGATCTCTTCCCACCTAAAAACATCTTTTAATTGCATCAGGTCTCTCAATCCTCAGTTGAGCATCTGCTCATTAAAACCAAAGCCCTTATTTCTCAAATTGAAATACTAAATCTCCCTGTATAATTTTTTCTAAATATTGCCTTACAATTTTCCTAAAGCAATACAAACCCAATCATATTTGATGTAAGTTCTCTGGGGCCAAATCTAACTCATGCATATTAAAAATTTATCCTTTTTGGTTGTGGGGAGTTCTGTATAGTTTTTTCCCCTTTAACAAAGAACACATTTGGACTTCATTCAAGATATCTCCAAATTCCGTTTCCAACAGATCCCTTTGGTTTATTTGGGAGACTCACAGATATACGAGAGTGTCAAAAAATGTATACACATTTTAAGAGATGTTATGTATTACTTTTTGAAGTTAAATTCAATTACGGTAGTAATGTGCAATATGACATTCACTCCACCGTGCTTCTACCATTTTCTTTGACTGTCCTGCCTGTTGCTTGGTGATGCTAGCATTCATGTGATTAAAGCCATCTTTTGAGCAAATGTCATACTTAAAATGTGTATGCATTTTTTGGCAACCCCTATAATCCAGAAGTTGATTTAATCTTCTCTATGGAACCATATGCAAAAGTATTATTTAACTGGATAAATTTATCTTAAAATTATATCTTATTCTTCACTC
>NW_007214083.1:0-2047 GCF_000164805.1 Carlito syrichta
AACACTGAATCTGAGGATGAAGGATTAGAACAAAATCCCTAAAGACTTGGGGACTTCTGTCCTTGGCCAAGGGAGTGATCCTGGCAAAGGTGCCTGGTGGTCATGAGCAGGGGGAAGATATCCAGAGACTGGGAGAGAGGAACAGTAGTCTTCACTCAGAGCTTCTGAGTCCACGGACCTGGTAAAAGGCGTGAATTCAATTCTTAAAACAATGCAAATTATTGAGGAATTTTAGGCACAACCCAAGTCTTCTAACTCTTATACATTACATAGATATCTCATCCGAGCAGTACTGGCTACACATTAGAATCACTGTTAGAATTTAAAAGTAAAAGAAAAAAAACTCTATGCCAGGACCCTGCTTTCAGAGAACCCGGTTTAATTGGTCTGGAGAGATGCCCAGGCTTCATGTTTGTTTTGTTCTTGTTTGTTTGTATTTTGTTATGCTGGCCAGGTGATTTGTACGTACAGCCAAGGATGAAAACACTGGTTTTTTGTGGACTCTAATTTTTTCTCCTACAGTCTCCCTGAGCTGAGCACCCCAAAACCTGCCAGCTGCCCTTTGTCTTCTAAATGTGGCTCATTTTTTTTTTTAAACCATTTTGATGCTCTGGAAGGAAAGGAGTCAAGGTGGCCATACTCCCAGGTGCCTGTCCAGAAAGCCATTGTAAGTTGAGAGTCCTGCTTCCATAAGCATCCAACATTCTCAAGTGCAATCCACTTGGCCCAGAGACCAAGAAGAGTGGTGTTGACAGATAACACAGCCAAGGTTAACTCTTCCAACAGCAGAAATGATGAGTTCAGGGAAACTCTCCATGCTCACTTCTATAGAAGTGGTACCTTATTCCTCTAAAAAGTATGCCAAATCTCTTCTTAATAGGAAGGATTTTTTGAATGATGCTTTTAAGCCTTTCTCTCTGAAGATAAAGTATCTGCAGGTTTTACACAGGGTGGTGGAGAGAGTCTCAATTTAACATAATCTTTGTAATAGGAAGAGTTCTGAGAAGAAAGTAAATAGAAAATATCAGATACTGCATAAAACCACAAGATATAAAATTCGAACAGTACATGATGAAATAAATGAAAACCTAAAATTTCAATACCTTAGCACTTAGTTTAGTTCTCTCAAGAAGTCCACAATGTGTGTCCACACTGAACAGCCTGCTCACATCTTCAAGTTGCCATCAAGAACCCAAACTCCTTTGATCCCATGCTCCTCACTTCCCTTCACTATTCAACAGCAAAAGTATTAAGTTTGAGGTTAAATGTTTTTGTGTGATGAGTGCGAATTTTAGTTTATTTGTAAAATATTTTATTGATTTTCAAAAAATATTTAAAATAAAAATGTATTATTTTTGAATGGTTAGTTGTTTGAAACCCAAATAATAATTTTTAAAACTATAAGTTTCTCTGATAGTCACATGATTATTGCTAAAAATAATTGTTTCATGGTCTTCAAAACAGTCAGAGGCTTCTATGATAAACACACAGTCAACACTTTGTTCAATGGATAGAAGCTGGAAGCATTCCCCTAAAAATAGGAATAAGGCAAGGATGCCCACTCTCCTGCTCCCCACCACCACCACTCAACATAGTGCTGGATGTACTAGCCAGAGTAATCAGGTAAGAGAAGGAAATCAGAGATATCCAAATAGGAAAGAGGAAGTTAAGTTATCCCTCTTTGTAGATGATATGATTCTATACCTTGAAAATCCTAGGGAATCTGTCAAAAGCTTCCTTGCACTGATAAATGACTTTGGTAAAGTCTCAGGTTACAAAATCAACGTGCAAAAGACATTTAGATATCTATACACCAGCAATAAATAGACAGAGAACCAAATAATTCACAATAGCCACAAAAAATTAAAATATCTTGGCATCAACCTAGCCAGAGAAACGAAAGACCTTTACAATAGGAACTACAAAATGCTGCTCAAAGAAGTCAAAGATGACACAAATAAATGGAAAAAATATTGTGTGCTCATGGAGTAGAAGAATGAATATTGTCAAGATGTCTGTTCTACCCAAAGCAATCTACAGATTCAAT
>NW_007214084.1:0-2047 GCF_000164805.1 Carlito syrichta
AGGTGCCTGGTGGTCATGAGCAGGGGGAAGATATCCAGAGACTGGGAGAGAGGAACAGTAGTCTTCACTCAGAGCTTCTGAGTCCACGGACCTGGTAAAAGGCGTGAATTCAATTCTTAAAACAATGCAAATTATTGAGGAATTTTAGGCACAACCCAAGTCTTCTAACTCTTATACATTACATAGATATCTCATCCGAGCAGTACTGGCTACACATTAGAATCACTGTTAGAATTTAAAAGTAAAAGAAAAAAAACTCTATGCCAGGACCCTGCTTTCAGAGAACCCGGTTTAATTGGTCTGGAGAGATGCCCAGGCTTCATGTTTGTTTTGTTCTTGTTTGTTTGTATTTTGTTATGCTGGCCAGGTGATTTGTACGTACAGCCAAGGATGAAAACACTGGTTTTTTGTGGACTCTAATTTTTTCTCCTACAGTCTCCCTGAGCTGAGCACCCCAAAACCTGCCAGCTGCCCTTTGTCTTCTAAATGTGGCTCATTTTTTTTTTTAAACCATTTTGATGCTCTGGAAGGAAAGGAGTCAAGGTGGCCATACTCCCAGGTGCCTGTCCAGAAAGCCATTGTAAGTTGAGAGTCCTGCTTCCATAAGCATCCAACATTCTCAAGTGCAATCCACTTGGCCCAGAGACCAAGAAGAGTGGTGTTGACAGATAACACAGCCAAGGTTAACTCTTCCAACAGCAGAAATGATGAGTTCAGGGAAACTCTCCATGCTCACTTCTATAGAAGTGGTACCTTATTCCTCTAAAAAGTATGCCAAATCTCTTCTTAATAGGAAGGATTTTTTGAATGATGCTTTTAAGCCTTTCTCTCTGAAGATAAAGTATCTGCAGGTTTTACACAGGGTGGTGGAGAGAGTCTCAATTTAACATAATCTTTGTAATAGGAAGAGTTCTGAGAAGAAAGTAAATAGAAAATATCAGATACTGCATAAAACCACAAGATATAAAATTCGAACAGTACATGATGAAATAAATGAAAACCTAAAATTTCAATACCTTAGCACTTAGTTTAGTTCTCTCAAGAAGTCCACAATGTGTGTCCACACTGAACAGCCTGCTCACATCTTCAAGTTGCCATCAAGAACCCAAACTCCTTTGATCCCATGCTCCTCACTTCCCTTCACTATTCAACAGCAAAAGTATTAAGTTTGAGGTTAAATGTTTTTGTGTGATGAGTGCGAATTTTAGTTTATTTGTAAAATATTTTATTGATTTTCAAAAAATATTTAAAATAAAAATGTATTATTTTTGAATGGTTAGTTGTTTGAAACCCAAATAATAATTTTTAAAACTATAAGTTTCTCTGATAGTCACATGATTATTGCTAAAAATAATTGTTTCATGGTCTTCAAAACAGTCAGAGGCTTCTATGATAAACACACAGTCAACACTTTGTTCAATGGATAGAAGCTGGAAGCATTCCCCTAAAAATAGGAATAAGGCAAGGATGCCCACTCTCCTGCTCCCCACCACCACCACTCAACATAGTGCTGGATGTACTAGCCAGAGTAATCAGGTAAGAGAAGGAAATCAGAGATATCCAAATAGGAAAGAGGAAGTTAAGTTATCCCTCTTTGTAGATGATATGATTCTATACCTTGAAAATCCTAGGGAATCTGTCAAAAGCTTCCTTGCACTGATAAATGACTTTGGTAAAGTCTCAGGTTACAAAATCAACGTGCAAAAGACATTTAGATATCTATACACCAGCAATAAATAGACAGAGAACCAAATAATTCACAATAGCCACAAAAAATTAAAATATCTTGGCATCAACCTAGCCAGAGAAACGAAAGACCTTTACAATAGGAACTACAAAATGCTGCTCAAAGAAGTCAAAGATGACACAAATAAATGGAAAAAATATTGTGTGCTCATGGAGTAGAAGAATGAATATTGTCAAGATGTCTGTTCTACCCAAAGCAATCTACAGATTCAATAAAATACCCATCAAATGACTAGCATCATTTTTCTCAGACCTGAAAATGACAATACAGAAATTCAAATGGAAACAAAAAAGAGCATGA
>NW_007214085.1:0-603 GCF_000164805.1 Carlito syrichta
TTTTAGGAATCGCCAAACTGTTTTCCACAGGGGTTGTACTAGTTTACACTCCCACCAACAATGTAAAAGTATTCCCTTTGCCCCATATCCTCCCCAGTATCTGTTGTTTTTTGAGTTATTGATGATGGCCATCCTGTCCGGAGTTAGCTGGTATCTCAGTGTGATTTTAATTTGCATTTCTTTGATGTTTTCCAAAAAAGTATTGGTAAATAACTACAGATTCTAGTGCAGAGCAGAAAGTTGACACAAAAGCACAACATATTTTAAAAAATTAATAAATTGAACTTCATGAAAATTAAAAAGCCTTTATCTTGTGAAGACTCAGCAGCAATAGACTGGAATAACATATTTGCAAACCACATATCCAGCAAAGGACTAATATCTGGACAATGAAAACTCACCCTTAAAAATATAAAACAACTGATTAGAAAATGCACAGAAGACATGAATATTTTACTAAAGGAGATAAACAGAAAATAAGCAAATGGAAAGATGCTCAACATTATTAGCTATTATGCAAAATTCAAATTACAATATCATTCTACACCTATCAAAATAGCTAACATGAAAAATAATGATAGCAACAAATGTTAGTAAGGATGG
>NW_007214086.1:0-702 GCF_000164805.1 Carlito syrichta
TCATCTTTCTCAAAATGTCCCCTTCTTTTGATTATATGAATTATGGAGTCCCGGCCCCAGGAGAATGTAAAAACCCTCTTCTTTCAAGCCTGAGTATGAGATGTGAAACAGGCTCTGAAATGTATCCAAAAGCTGCCCCCTTAGTTATCTAGCAGAAAGGTCCAGACATGTCAGCCTCAGAAGAGAGTGTATTTCCCAACTAAATAGGCAAGGCACTGTTGAGTTCCACAAGATGAGATGCAAAGGCTATAGAAAACATATATTCTATCTCCCTCCTCCCACCCATTTTACAAGTGTGGGAACCAAGGTTGATAGGGGAAAGATCTCAGGCCCAGTCAGAGAGGCAGTCAGTGGAAGAGTTAGGATTCGAACCAGCTTCTCTAGCTCCCAAGACAGTGCTCCTTTTGGCTCCGCAGAGCCTCAGTCTCAAATGGTAAAATATCAGGATCCCTGAACATGAGGGAGAAGGGACTCGTGATACATGTATCACATGATTAAGAAAAAAATGAAATAAGGCTTTAAAATATAACATTGGTCTTGATATACCTTTAAAAATATTACTTTTAATGGATGTCTCAAAGGCCTTTCATGACATAGACCACAGGTGTCACCCTGGGCCAGAGAAGTTGCCCAGCAGCTCTCAACATGCAGTCCTGCAAAATCCTAAATAACATTGCCAGTCTCTAGATGGTGCTACACAGA
>NW_007214087.1:0-1329 GCF_000164805.1 Carlito syrichta
TTCTTTTGATTATATGAATTATGGAGTCCCGGCCCCAGGAGAATGTAAAAACCCTCTTCTTTCAAGCCTGAGTATGAGATGTGAAACAGGCTCTGAAATGTATCCAAAAGCTGCCCCCTTAGCTATCTAGCAGAAAGGTCCAGACATTTCAGCCTCAGAAGAGAGTGTATTTCCCAACTAAATAGGCAAGGCACTGTTGAGTTCCACAAGATGAGATGCAAAGGCTATAGAAAACATATATTCTATCTCCCTCCTCCCACCCATTTTACAAGTGTGGGAACCAAGGTTGATAGGGGAAAGATCTCAGGCCCAGTCAGAGAGGCAGTCAGTGGAAGAGTTAGGATTCGAACCAGCTTCTCTAGCTCCCAAGACAGTGCTCCTTTTGGCTCCGCAGAGCCTCAGTCTCAAATGGTAAAATATCAGGATCCCTGAACATGAGGGAGAAGGGACTCGTGATACATGTATCACATGATTAAGAAAAAAATGAAATAAGGCTTTAAAATATAACATTGGTCTTGATATACCTTTAAAAATATTACTTTTAATGGATGTCTCAAAGGCCTTTCATGACATAGACCACAGGTGTCACCCTGGGCCAGAGAAGTTGCCCAGCAGCTCTCAACATGCAGTCATGCAAAATCCTAAATAACATTGCCAGTCTCTAGATGGTGCTACACAGAGGACTACCCTGGGCCTTCAGTAACATCCTTGCCAAATATCTTTGTAAGTTCTGGTCCTGAGAGGTTTGCCTCAGGAAATATAATCTCTGATCATAACCAAAATAAAAGGACCACAGACATTTTCTGGAAATTAAGAGAACTTATCATCTGACATTGAAATTCAGAAGGAAAGTCACAGTGGAGGTGCCCTTGGCTCCTACTCTTTTTGGTGTATGGGAGTTTTTTCAAAGGTGAGTTACCAGCTGCATTCCCTGCCCAGTTCTGACATTGTTACCAGTGGCATGCATTGGTGAGGTTGTAGCTATCTGTAGGGGGATGGAGTTATCACAGAGCAGAAAGACACATCAGAACAGGTTATGTCCAGGCTGGAGTATCCTCACTAGGGTCCAGGGGCAGTCACCTCCTTACTAGTGGCTTCATCTTCATTTTGCATTGAGCTAGATGTACTCATGTTCCCTCTGTCACTGAGGCCTCTAGTGACACTCTCATAGGATGGTGGGAAAGAGATGGCAGAAACAGTTTCAGATTTATCTGGGAGTACATAATTTTCATTTTCCATGATTGCAACAAATTCTTCATCTGGGAGTGATGCAGCCTCCTCCTCAATCCTGGGCACACCTCGGTGGTTGGAGAGTGTCAGAGAGCGGTG
>NW_007214088.1:0-482 GCF_000164805.1 Carlito syrichta
TTTTGACTCTGCTTGTATTCATTGTGTGATCTTGGACAATTTATTTAACTTTTCCAACTCTCCTTGACATAATCTGCAATACCAGTCAGTCAGAAAGCATTGTCTTCTCCCCCTCATTGTTCCCCTTGTTGAAATATTACAACAGCTTCCCAACCCCCTTTCTCCTCTTCAGTCTTTCTTCCACATTGTAGCTAGAGATTTTACTATTAAAAAAATGTATATAGTCATGTCATTTTTTTTGTTTGACAGCGCTATCTCTTTGCCTACACAATAAATTTTCTATCTCTTAGTCTCACATAGGAAACCCTTCTTAGCCTGCCTTGGGCACAACTCCAGTACCGTTTTCCTTTCTACCTGCCCTCTGGATTCTAAATGTTCTGGACAATTTCACTCTTCTCTTCTCTTCTCTTCTCTTCTCTTCGCTTCTCTTCTCTTCTCTTCTCTTCTCTTCTCTTCTCTTCTCTTCTCTTCTCTTTTCTTCT
>NW_007214089.1:0-572 GCF_000164805.1 Carlito syrichta
TTTACTTGAACCTTTTACATGAACACTCTTCCTTTTTACTTGAATAATATGTTGAGTTATTAGTTGGGCTAATTTCAGTACTTCTGTGTCTCAGGGAATAGAGAAGCCTTAGGAGATGGAGACAGGGAAATGCCCAGTCAGTGGAGCAATCAGAACACATACATTTATCCATTGAGTTTGCTGTCTTCTGTAGGTGTGGTTCATGGCACTCCAGAGCAGTCACACTGGAACATCAAAGATCATCGATCATAGATCACCATAACAGATATAATAATTTTTAAATTTTTGAAATATTGAAAGAATTACCAAAATGTGACACAGAGACACAAAGTGAGCATATGTTGTTGGGAAAACGGCACTGATAGATGTACTCGATGCAAGGCTACCCCAAATCTTAAATTTGTAAAGTGTGCACTATCCGTGAGTGCAAGAAGATGGGAAATGCCTATACTTTGTTTTGCTCACTTGCTGTTCTCCTGTATGACTGTGTAGAGACAGGCTGTTTTTTAAAGAGAGCAGCAGTGTGGATTTTGGATGTGCTAAGATACTTTTATTCTAAAAATAAGCAAACA
>NW_007214090.1:0-991 GCF_000164805.1 Carlito syrichta
CTGTAACAAACTACCACAAACTCAGCGGCTTAAAACATCAGAAATTTATTCTCTCATGGTTCTGGACACTGGAAGTCTGAAATCAAAGTGTCAGGGGCGCTATGCTCCTGGGGGCTCTATGGGAGGGCTCTTCCCAGCCTGCTCCCGCTTCTGGTGGTTCCGCATGCCTGGGCTTGTGGCTGCATCACTCCGACCTCTGCCTCATCTGCACATCACTTTCTCGTCTTCGTGTGTCCTTGCATCTTCCTCTGCCTCTTTTCTAGGGATACAGGTAAGGGTTTACCCTGGTAAACTAGGATAATGCCCATCTTAACTTGATCACATCTGCAAAGACCCTGTTTCCACATAAGGCAACATTTACAGATTCCAGGGCTTAAGGCCAGATAGCTTTAGGGGGTTTAGTCCACCTACCATAGACACTGCTCTTTTTTTTTAAAGGTTAGAAAATATAGTTTACTTAGAAAGTAAATTAGAGAGAGAGAAAGAATGAGAGAGAGAGAATGAGAGACAGAGAGAGAGAAGGGACTCGCCTCTTCCGGATGGGAGAGGGGCATTTTTTTTTTAACTGTTGTTGGTCAGCCCAGAAGACTCATACCTCCTTTGGGCAAAGGTCACTGATAGGACACAGAGCAACTGAGTGATCTCAGTGAAACACAGCAGAGCTGACACTTTGGTATGATGGCTGTGGGTTCAGAGTCAGTTAGTGGCAAGGAAAAAAACACTCATCCTAGGTGTACTACTGTATGCATATGGAATTGAGCGGAAGTGCTGAGAATCGAGGACTGACATTTCTTTGAGGTGGTGTTATCGAAATTTCCAGATCCCGGAATACTTGCAGTGTAAATGTGTTGGCAAACCAGACAGCTGTTCCTCAAAAACTGGTGTGTACACATTTGTGTGTGTGTGTGTGTCATTCATGGCCGGCTTCCTTGGCCTGGTGCAAAATGAAAATGCCGGGTCCCTTGTTTAAAACGTGAGGAAAAAATACCAT
>NW_007214091.1:0-753 GCF_000164805.1 Carlito syrichta
AGTTCGGGGAAGGTGGAGCGAATGAACTGGACCTTAAAGGCACAACTAAGTAAGTTATGCCAAGAAGCTCATTTAGACTGGGTCTTGCTCCTGCCAATAGTACTCCTAAGGGTGAGGTCTAGCCCCACCAAACAAACAAGTTTCTCGCCTTTTGAAATTCTTTATGGGTGGTCAGCCCCTCTCATTAAGGGCATACAGGGAGACTTAAAGAAATTAGGAAGTCTTAACCTAACAGCAAATGCAAGCCTTAAGTTCAGTCCTGAATGCTCTCCATTGTCAAGTCAGAGAATGATTGCCAATTAGTTTAACTACCAATGCCCATTCTTTTAAGTCAAGTGATATGGTATGGGTAAAAGAATGGAATGTACAGCCTCTAAAGCCCCTCTGGAGGGGGCCATTTACTATTTTTTTTATCTACCCCAACCGCAGTCAAAGTAGCTGAAGTAGTTCCTTGGATTCATTATGGCAGAATTAAGCCGGTCTTCCAGGACTGGAAGTGCCCCGCAGATTCGGCAACACCCCTTAAGTTGATGCTCCAGAAAGTCGCCGAGCCCTAGAGAGGACCTGGAACAAATTTCTCAAGCCCTGCTTTGGAACCCTGAGGATACTTCCGTCCTGCTTCAGTCACACACCGGAGGCCTGCTGATCACGCACGGCAGATGTTGAGGATTCAGCTAAAGGGACTCAGTGGACATCACTATAGTCATTGTTTTGCTTTGACACCTTTATATTTTTCCAAACTGTTTGTCATTT
>NW_007214092.1:0-712 GCF_000164805.1 Carlito syrichta
ATGTTCAAGGTCCATTATATGAGTGAGAACATGTGATACTCGGATCTTTGATTTTGCGAGAGGTCACTCAAGTATTATAGACTCTAGTTCCATCCAGGTTGCTGCGAAAATTCATGATTTTTGCTCTTTTTTATGGCTGCATGTTACTTTTTTTTTTTTTTAAATTAGGGTCTCACTCTGTCACCCAGCCTAGAGTGCAGTGGCGCGATCATGGCTCACCACAGCCTCAACTCCCTGGGCTCAAGTGATTCTCCCAACTCAGCCTCCCAAATACCTGGACTACAGGCACATGCTACCACATACAGCTAATTTTTTAATTTTATTTTTTGTAAAGACAGTGTCTCGTTATATTGTCCAATCTGGTCTCAAACTCCTTGGCTCAAGCAATCCTTCGGGTTTGGCCTCCTAAAGTGCTGGGATTATAGGTGTGCACTACTGCACCTGGCCACATATTGTCTTCTAACATTCTCTGTGTACTTCTTCTCAACCACATCATAAAGTCTTGGAGGGGTGGGACCAGGACTCAGAAATATCCATAGCACATGCCTGAAACTGACTGGAAGAGCTAAGTTTGGATCTCAAATCTTTGACTGCCTTTAGCTTCTTTAAAGATGTCTTAATAAAACTCAGAAAATCCAAGATTTTTGCTAAATTAAGATTTACCATATTTCTGGAAAGAGGAGGTTGTACTGATATAAACTCCAGAGACCAT
>NW_007214093.1:0-734 GCF_000164805.1 Carlito syrichta
TAAAAGCAATTGAACTGAACTGTACAATTTAAGTATATGCATCTCAACAAATTCCTCAATAAAGTGGTTAAAAAAGAAGAGTAACTAGGTCTCCCTTTTTCTGTTCCTTTCTATTTTTTTTTTTTGAGTTGGAGTCTCACTCTGTCGCCCAGACTGGAGTGCAGTGGCCGCTCCCGGTCACCGCAGCCTCGACCTGCTGGGCTTCAGTGATCCTTCTGCTTCAGCCTTCCAAGTCGCTGGAACTACAGGCGCTCGCTACCATGCCCGGCTAATTTTTGATTTATTGTAGAGATGAGGTCTCGCCAAGTTGCCCAGGTGGGTTTCGAACCCGCAGGCTCAGACAATCCATTCACCTCAGCCTCCCAAAGCGCGGTATTACAGGCTGAGCCACCGAGCCCAACTTAAGCCATTTTTAAAATGGGGATTTTAGAAGACTGGTGCAAGATAACAGGGTTTTCCATACAAGAATGGGAGAAGTGAAACTTGCAATTTGCTTTCATTATTATTAAGGTATAGTTTTTTTTTTTTTTTTTTTTTTTAACCGTCACAATCTTACTCTGTTGCCCAGGCTGGAGTGCAGTGGCACAATCACAACTCACCACAGCCTCAAACTCCTGAGCTCAGATAATTCTTCCACCTCATCCTTCTGGGTAGCTGGGATTACAGACACACACCACCATGATTGGCAATTTTTTTTTTTTGTTATAGATGAGTTCTCCAGCTGGTCTATGTTG
>NW_007214094.1:0-1313 GCF_000164805.1 Carlito syrichta
ATATTACGCAGCCATAAAGAACAAAATCATGAACTTCGCAGCAACCTGGATGGACTTAGAATGTATAATACTGAGTGATCTTTCACAGAAACCAAGAACTAAGTATCACATGATATCACTCATAAGTGTATCTTGTACAACTATTGTAATACTATAAGAAAAGGATTAGCAGTAGTGGAAAACTGCAGGGTGGGGGGAGGCGGATTGGCAGTAGTGGGAATCTGCCTGGGGAAAGGAAGGTACACCTCATCAAAAAGGGTGCCTGCATAGTGAACATTTTTATACTTAACCCTGAATTTTACCCCACATCTTTAAAATTAAAAAATTAAAAGTTAAAAAAAAAAAAAGATTCAGTTAGGACAGAAAGGAAGATATGAGATGTTAGCACAATATGTATTCATCTGCTTGGGCTTTCATAACAAAATGCCACACACTGGGTGGCTTAAGGAACAGAAATTTATTTTCTCACAGTTCTGAAGGTTGGAAAGTCCAAGATCAAAGTGCTGGCCAATGGGTTTTTCTCAAAGCTTCTCTCCCTGGTCTGCAGATGGCTGCCTTCTGACTGTGTCCACTTTGAGCCTCAAAAGATGGTTAAAATAAATAAATAGATAGGTAAATAGATAGATAAAAGAGGTAAAGGCGAAACACAGATTGGATTAATGGAAAATGAGAAACAAGTAAGAAGATTATAGAGTTAATGCAATTGCATCAGTCAATGTTCTCCAGAGATACAGAACCAATAGAGAGAGGGAATATGTGGAACAAGACAGAAAGAGCATGAGATTAAGTCATTGATTCACATGATTGTAGGGCTGCCAAGTCTATAATCTTCAGGTCAAAGCAGTAGGCTGGAAACCAGAGAAGTGTTGTTGCTGCTCACATCTGAAGGTGGTCTGGAGGCAGCATTTCCTATTTCTTGGGAGATGTCATTAGCCTGTTTTTGTTGTTGCTTATAACACAATATCTGAACCTGGATAATTTATAGAGAAAAAATTATTTCCCACTGTTATTGAGGCTGAGAAGTCCAGGGCTGAGGGCCAATAAAAGAACCTTCTTTCTGGTGCATACTCTCTGAAAAGTCCCAAAGTGGTGAATGGTACCACACAGAGGGCTGAGTTTGTTAAAGTGCTTGCTCAGGTCAATCTTGCTCTTCTTATAAAGTATCCAGTTTCTGGCAACCAATTCCTGATCAAAACCCCAAGTGCCCAGGCCATAAGAGATAAGATAGACAAGCTGGACATCATCAAACTGAAAAGCTTCTACAAAACCAAAGAAACCATCAAGAGAGCAGGGAGACAGCCCACAGACTGGGA
>NW_007214095.1:0-716 GCF_000164805.1 Carlito syrichta
TAAGTATCACATGATATCACTCATAAGTGTATCTTGTACAACTATTGTAATACTATAAGAAAAGGATTAGCAGTAGTGGAAAACTGCAGGGTGGGGGGAGGCGGATTGGCAGTAGTGGGAATCTGCCTGGGGAAAGGAAGGTACACCTCATCAAAAAGGGTGCCTGCATAGTGAACATTTTTATACTTAACCCTGAATTTTACCCCACATCTTTAAAATTAAAAAATTAAAAGTTAAAAAAAAAAAAAGATTCAGTTAGGACAGAAAGGAAGATATGAGATGTTAGCACAATATGTATTCATCTGCTTGGGCTTTCATAACAAAATGCCACACACTGGGTGGCTTAAGGAACAGAAATTTATTTTCTCACAGTTCTGAAGGTTGGAAAGTCCAAGATCAAAGTGCTGGCCAATGGGTTTTTCTCAAAGCTTCTCTCCCTGGTCTGCAGATGGCTGCCTTCTGACTGTGTCCACTTTGAGCCTCAAAAGATGGTTAAAATAAATAAATAGATAGGTAAATAGATAGATAAAAGAGGTAAAGGCGAAACACAGATTGGATTAATGGAAAATGAGAAACAAGTAAGAAGATTATAGAGTTAATGCA
Organism: Carlito syrichta; assembly: GCF_000164805.1. Classification (NCBI taxonomy): domain Eukaryota; kingdom Metazoa; phylum Chordata; class Mammalia; order Primates; family Tarsiidae; genus Carlito; species Carlito syrichta. The sequence goes on from NW_007214095.1 coordinate 604, forward strand.
ATTGCATCAGTCAATGTTCTCCAGAGATACAGAACCAATAGAGAGAGGGAATATGTGGAACAAGACAGAAAGAGCATGAGATTAAGTCATTGATTCACATGATTGTAGGGCTG
>NW_007214096.1:0-706 GCF_000164805.1 Carlito syrichta
TTATGTGTGAATGTGAATGCTTGACTGTTCAAATATCAAAATTTTCTTTGTTTTTTCGTTCGTGTTCGCTTTCTTTTCTTTCTCTTTTAGATTAATGTTTGTGTGGATATATATATATGAGGGTTCAATCTGAAGTTCAGTTTTTTCTCTCTCATTTCTTTCTCATTTTCTTCTCCTTTCACTTTGTGCTGGGCATGTGTATCTGTGTTTCTTTTTTCTGTTTTTTTGTATTGCTGCTTTTTGTTATTTGTTTGATTTGTTGTTATTCCAGTTTGTTATGATGTGTGTGTTGTGTGTGTGTGTGTTCACAAAGCTTTTTGCTTTGCTTTCTAATTTCAATGCTCTGTTTTTTATTATTCATATGGTTTTTCAGTTTGTTTTTCTTATTTTATTCTACTCTGTAATATGCATTACTGTTACTCTATCTTAATCACAGGGCCCACGCACACATAGAAAATGCAGCATCATATACAGTAGTGGTGGGGAGTGAATCTCCATTAGCTCAAACCACAATCAATGAACATTGTGAATTTCCAGTAGTTTCTAAATACTAGCTCCCCACCCTTCACCTTATATGACTGTGAAAACCAAAACGGACCACAAAGCCTCAAACTTGCAGCTCTTTTTTGAATTAAAACAAATCCAGAGCCCTGATAAGGGAAGCATAGAGGGATGAGCAAAATTCAGAAGTGAAAGCCTCTTCCAC
>NW_007214097.1:0-1031 GCF_000164805.1 Carlito syrichta
AACTATCATTCACTCAGTAAATAATTTTCTACGTTTCTGAGATTGAATAAGACCCAAATCCAAGTTATCTTGGACAATCCTCTTAGAGAATTGACTTAGAGAAAGGTGAAGGCTGGATTACATAACTCAAATATATGCCTTCAAGCAATACATAGGTAAGATTTATTTAAATAATCAAGGCTATAGCCTTGCTAATTTGACACATAAAATTTATTACTGGTATGGGTATTATATATTTCATATTTGATATTTGAATTGGGCTCATATGTAATTTTGCTCAAACTGTTGATGGTATTGGTCTTCTGAAAAGCCAACTGTAAGATTGTTTTAAGTCTGGGTGAAATTTTTCAGTAATACATCCATCCTATTGAAAGGAAATTTATGGAATGTGAAATAAGGTCGAGGAACCTGCTAGCACCTAATGGAGCTCTGTCTCTGAATGAGGAAGAGAAGGAGGGCAGATTAGGCTGAGATATCCTAGGTTTCTCTGCTGCCCAAGGGATGTCCAGACTGTCAATGAATCATCCTCAAGTTGGCATGCATCCTCAGGGGCAGCATGACTACCAGCAATGGCTCTGCCTTAGATCACTTTGCAGCTCAGTCTTCTCCTCAGTGTACCATGGCTATGAGGGCTCAGCATCGGCCACACGGTGGACCTCAGCGAGGGACTGGGTGCCAGGGAAGGATTTTAATTCTCCATCACTGATGAAGCTGAGCTTGTCTGTGTAGGAAATTCTTGGTTGAAATGTTTATCTTTGTGAACTTTGAATATTGAACTCCAGTCCCTTCCAGCTTGTAGTCTTTCTGTCAATAGGTTTACTACTATTCTGATTGGTTTTCTCTGTAGATAGTCTGTCATTTCCATTTGCTGGCTTTAGAAGTTTTTCTTTTGTGCCTATTCTGTGTAGGCGAATTACTATGTGTCTTTGACTTGGTATTCTCAATTGCCTTCTTATGGGATTTCTCTGTAACTCTTGTGTTTGCCTGGCCACATCACTGGTGAGATCAGGAAAGTTTTGTGGATAGTCTCT
>NW_007214098.1:0-683 GCF_000164805.1 Carlito syrichta
ACATGCCTCTGGGTTTGTTTTAATTCAAAATTGGCCTGTGGGTTTGAGGCTTTGCTGTCTCTTTTAGTTTTGAGCGTCATATAAGGAGAAGGGTGGGGAGCTAGGATTTAGAAACTACTTGAAAATAACAGTGTTCACTGATTGTGATTTGGGCTAACTGAGATCCACTCTCCACCACCAGTGTGTATGATGTTGCATTGTCTATGTTTGCATGGGTCCTGAGATCAAGATACAGTAACAGTAATGCCGATTACAGAGTAGAATAGAATAAAATAAGAAAAACAAAAATTAAAAACAATGTAAATAATAAAAACAGAGCATTGAATTTAGAAGACAAAGCTGAAAGTAACTGAACACACACACACACACACACACACACACACACACACACACACACACACATCATAACAAACTGAAAGAAAAACAAAGCAAAAATAAGAAAAGCAATGCAAAAAAAAAAAAAAAACAGAAAAAAAACACAGATATGCATGCCCTGCACAAAGTGAAAGGAGACGAAAATGGGAAAGAAATGAGAGAGTAAAAACAGGTATTCAGATGGAACCCTCATATATATATATTCACACTCACACATTAGACTAAAAAGAGAAGAACAAAAGAGCAAACACAAACCACCAACAACAAAGAAAACCCTAATAGTTGAACACTCATTCATTCACATACAC
>NW_007214099.1:0-425 GCF_000164805.1 Carlito syrichta
CTTTTTCAAAGTCATACTGTTTTATAAATATCAGCCTACTTTGTTACATTTACTCTTGGGAAGTGTATTTATTCCCTTTTTTGTAGCATTTAAAAATGGGATTCCTTACTTTGATGAACATAGATGCTAAAATCCTCAACAAGATCCTAGCAAACTGGATTCAACAACACATCTCAAAAATCATCCATCATGACCAAGTAAGCTTCATACCTGGGATGCAAGGCGGGTTCAACATTTGTAAAATCATACATGTAATTAAATATATCAACAGATGTCAAAACAAAAACCATATGATTATATTATTAAATGCAGAAAAAGCTTTGGATAAAATCCAGCACCCCTTCTTGATAAAAACACTCGAACATCTAGGCATATGGGGAATGTACCTCAAAATAGTAAAAGCCATCTACAAGAAACCCACAGCC
>NW_007214100.1:0-801 GCF_000164805.1 Carlito syrichta
CTTTCTTTGGCTTTGCAGAAGCTTGTCAGTTTAATGAGGTCCCACTTGTCTATCTTATCTCTTATGGCCCATGTGTTTCGAGTTTTGTTCAGGAATTGGATGCCAGTTCCAATTTCCATAAGGGTGTGTCCTGCATTTTCTAAGGTTCTTATGGTTTGAGGTTTTTCAGTTAGGTCTCTGATCCATTTAGAGTTAATTTTTGTGTATGGAGATAGATAGGGGTCTTGTTTGAATCTTCTGCATGTGGTCAGCCAGTTTTCCCAGCACCATTTACTGAATAGGTTCTCCTCTCCTGCATGGTAGTGGTGGAGGCTTTGTCAAAGATGAGTTGATTGAGAAATAGAGGTTTTGCTTCTGGAATCTCGATTCTATTCCATTGGTCTATATGCCTATTCCTGTACCAATACCAAGCTGTTTTGATTATTGTAGCTTTGTAGTAAAGTTTGAAGTCTGGTAGTATGATACCTCCTGCTTTGTTTTTTTTCTTGAGGATTGTTCTGGCTACTCTTGGTTGTTTGTGTTTCCATATTAATTCCTGTTTTGTTTTTACTAGATCTGAGAAAAATGTTGCTGGTATTTTGATGAGTATGGCATTAAATCTGTAGATTGCCTTAGGTAGAATGGACATCTTCACAGTGTTGATTCTTCCAATCCATGAGCATGGGATATTTTTCCACTTGTTGTGTCATCTTTGATTTCTTTGACTAGTGTTTTGTAGTTTTCATTGTAAAGGTCTTGCCCGTCTCTGGTTAGGAAGATGCATCAAAAGGCATGATTTTTATTGGACTGTCTTTGTGTGGT
>NW_007214101.1:0-704 GCF_000164805.1 Carlito syrichta
CTATTCATTGGTCTATATGCCTATTCCTGTACCAATACCAAGCTGTTTTGATTATTGTAGCTTTGTAGTAAAGTTTGAAGTCTGGTAGTATGATACCTCCTGCTTTGTTTTTTTTCTTGAGGATTGTTCTGGCTACTCTTGGTTGTTTGTGTTTCCATATTAATTCCTGTTTTGTTTTTACTAGATCTGAGAAAAATGTTGCTGGTATTTTGATGGGTATGGCATTAAATCTGTAGATTGCCTTAGGTAGAATGGACATCTTCACAGTGTTGATTCTTCCAATCCATGAGCATGGGATATTTTTCCACTTGTTTGTGTCATCTTTGATTTCTTTGACTAGTGTTTTGTAGTTTTCATTGTAAAGGTCTTGCCCGTCTCTGGTTAGGAAGATGCATCAAAAGGCATGATTTTATTGGACTGTCTTTGTGTGGTTACTGGTATGCTTTAGGGAATTTTGTTTGTGTGTCTGTTTTTCACTGTTCTCTGGCCTTGTGTCTCTTTTTCACCTGATAGTTGGTATGTATGTCTGTTTTCCCTCTCACTCTTCTCTCTTTCTAACTTCCTCTTGACCCCCCCTTCTTCCATTATTTTCCTCTTTCGTATCTCCTTTTGTTCCAGGGACCAAACCTACATCCCGCTGCATGGACAGATTGTAACGCAGTGGGAAATAGTTCCCACTGTGCCCATACACCTGTTGGTGGATA
>NW_007214102.1:0-602 GCF_000164805.1 Carlito syrichta
CAGAGGCCACCTCGGAACAAACATTCCATGAGATTATTGAAGAAAACTTCCCTCATCTTATCAGTGATGCGAAAATTCAAACACAAGAGATTCAGAGAACCCCTGCAAGACAACAAATAAGAAGACCAACTCCAAGGCACATAATAATTCGCCTAAGCAAAGTAGGTATAAAAGAAAAATCCCTAAAGGCAGCAAGACAAAAAGGCCAGATCACCTACCATGGAAGACCAATTAGAATAGCAGCAGATTTATCTACAGAAGCCCTGCATGCTAGGAGAGCTTGGAGCCCTATTTTCAAAGTCCTAAAAGATAAACAATTTCAACCAAGAATAACCTACTCAGCCAAGCTAAGCTTCATCAGTGAGGGAGAATTAAAATCTTTCCCAGATATACAATCCCTAAGAACTTACGCTGCCACTAGACCACCTCTACAAGAAACACTTAAGAAAGTACTAAACACAGAAGAAAAGGAAAAAAGAACAACGTTCTTCACAAGAGTACAGGAAAAAGAGTAAAATACACATGAACCAACCCCCAAACCCAAAAGAAAAACAAAGAGAAACAACAACAACAACTCTATAAGAACATTATGATAGGGACCG
>NW_007214103.1:0-739 GCF_000164805.1 Carlito syrichta
CGATGCGAAAATTCAAACACAAGAGATTCAGAGAACCCCTGCAAGACAACAAATAAGAAGACCAACTCCAAGGCACATAATAATTCGCCTAAGCAAAGTAGGTATAAAAGAAAAATCCCTAAAGGCAGCAAGACAAAAAGGCCAGATCACCTACCATGGAAGACCAATTAGAATAGCAGCAGATTTATCTACAGAAGCCCTGCATGCTAGGAGAGCTTGGAGCCCTATTTTCAAAGTCCTAAAAGATAAACAATTTCAACCAAGAATAACCTACTCAGCCAAGCTAAGCTTTATCAGTGAGGGAGAATTAAAATCTTTCCCAGATATACAATCCCTAAGAACTTACGCTGCCACTAGACCACCTCTACAAGAAACACTTAAGAAAGTACTAAACACAGAAGAAAAGGAAAAAAGAACAACGTTCTTCACAAGAGTACAGGAAAAAGAGTAAAATACACATGAACCAACCCCCAAACCCAAAAGAAAAACAAAGAGAAACAACAACAACAACTCTATAAGAACATTATGATAGGGACCGACTCTCACATTTCAATAATTAGCCTGAATGTGAATGGACTAAATGCACCACTGAAAAGACATAGAATGGCAAAATGGATAAAATATCTCCAGGCAACAATACATTGTGTTTTAAATCAGTTCTACATTTAACAGACACGTCTTAGTTTTAGCAGAGTTGAACTTGTCAATCTTTTCAAAATTTCCCCCAAACGTTTCTTTT
>NW_007214104.1:0-641 GCF_000164805.1 Carlito syrichta
AACCTGTTTGTAGCTTAGTCAAGCTGAGGCGAACATTAAGGTCTTTTTTGTTAGTGGTTTGTAAATTTTAGTAGACATTATTAAAATTAGTTAGTAAAATTAGTAATAAGACAAAAATATTTACTGTAATGATCATTATTTAATTTACAAAGAAAAAAGAGAGATATATAAATAAAAAGATTTAGAATTCAAGATCGACAGTGTTTTCTTTATGTTTCTTGTGCTCAGAATTTGTTAAACTTCCTTGACCTGTGGTTCATACTTTTCATAAAGTTTGGAAAATTTTCAGTGACTATTTAATTAAACATGATATCCCCTTTCTTTGGCGTCTTCAATTATGAATATATTTGACCACTGCTAGTTTACTTTTTTCTCTCTGGATTTCAGATGTTTTTAATTTTTATTTTGAAATAATTATACATTCACAGGAAATTATAAAAAATGTACAGAGAAGTTTTATGTATCTATTTTTATGCCTTTCCCGATGTCGATAAATTATATAATTTTTATATTGATACTACAGTATCATGATCAGGGAATTGACATTGTACAATCCACAGACTTCATTGACACATCCTTGGTTATACATGTACTCATGGTGTATGTATGTGTAGAATTGTACTCAATTTTATCTCTATAAG
>NW_007214105.1:0-471 GCF_000164805.1 Carlito syrichta
TTATACATGTACTCATGGTGTATGTATGTGTAGAATTGTACTCAATTTTATCTCTATAAGGATATAGATATAGATGAATAGATAGATAATTCTATGTACAGGTATAGATAACTATATCTATCTATCTATCTATCTATCTATCTATCTATCGCGGAGGAAAAATTGAGAGAATTGACTTATTCAGTTATGGGGATCTCCTAAGCTTTCTCCTCAAGCCTGAGGTTCACAGGGTAGTTAATCAGATAGGAAGCTTAAGAACAGTCTGGAACACCATGAACTCGAAGCTCACATGAATTGACCTGTTGCCCATGTCCTTGTTTTTGCCTCCGCTCTAGCAAAGAATAATATATTGCATTGGTCAATTCCCTTGATGTAGCTGAACACACACTTCTGGTCCAGGAATCAGAGACAGATGAAGATCCAGAGGGAGGAGACAGCTACCACAATTCCAGCTGTTGATCTCGTCCAAAG
>NW_007214106.1:0-1316 GCF_000164805.1 Carlito syrichta
TTTTTTTTTTTTGTACTGGGTGATTTCCAAATCAGAGAACCAACAGACAGGTAAAATAATAGCAATCCCTTGGGAATGCAACTTTGAAGGACATTCACTGCTGTTCTGCCACCTCCCAGGGTTGCCAGACAGATGATTTTCACCACATTTGCAGGATTTTGTTTTTAAACCTACCACAGAAACAGAGAAAGTAGAAAGGAAGTAAGGCAAGCTAAGAATGTCACAAATATCACAATGTTAAGCAATTTTCTTAAGTAAATTGTTTATATATTATGAAAAAATTTTGGTTAATTTTTAGAATTCTGAAAGCATTAATTCCGATAATTTTGCCAGTGTTCACATTGATTTTTTTTAAGTACAGAGTTTTAGTTTCTTATGTCACTGATTTCAATGGCAGCATTCTCTGATCCAGTATACTTACCAACTAAAATACAGCATTTCTAAAACACCTACTCAAAGGCAGACACAATGACCTTGATATGAAAGCTTCAAGCTTTTTATTATTGATATCAGAGTTGTAGAATATTCTCAAACTGGACAATCTCTTACCTGTCTGGAAAACAAGAATATAGAATATTATCATGAATGCACATTTTTTGGGGAGGTCTTGAAATAATACAGATCATCTCACTTTTTAACCTAAGAATACATCAATTGTTATCTTTTTGTCTGACAAGAATTTATGGAACTTTAAGTTGTCTTGGATGTAGAAAAGAGAAGCTCCTTCCCCCCACATACACACAAAAATAAGAATACAATAATGTACAAAATTATAACTTTATATGAACCAGTCAAAAGACAGCATATGACACAATTAATATAATAGACTTATTCTGTTACTAGAGACACAAAACTTTTGAAATGTCACTCTATTAACACTTTCCAAGAACTCTGAGAAATGAAAACTCTGGGTTTAAGTCCTGTGTCTAACATCACAAATCACATAAACTTTCTAAGCTTCAGTTTATACTTAGAATAACATAATACATCATTAGTACATAGACTACATTTTATCAATTTAAAAATGTAATTGTATTTAATTGACTGTAAGGTTTTAAGCAACACTTTAGCATTCCAATTTCAAATTTATTTCATTCAAGAAAATTTGCTAGGAACATGTGAGACAGGAGATAGTTAGGGAAAGCCTAAGCAGATAGACAGACAGACGGGGCAAGTCCTCTGGTAACAGCATAGCAAACTTCCAGCAGGTCTCTCAGGTTGATACACTTGCATTGGTAAAAAAGCTCCCTGAGAGCCTCTCAAGCTAGAGCTTAAGTACTCACTGTTGGGATAGAAAAACAACCAATCAGCTCACT
>NW_007214107.1:0-2047 GCF_000164805.1 Carlito syrichta
GCAAGGGGGAAAAGAACAAGGCCTGTACACAAATATTTTATAGCATCCATAACTAAAAAGAGAACTAAGTTAAAAACACAATAGGCAATATTTATATTCTTGGTAGACAACCTTGAGGATCATTTTCAGAGAAAATCAGAACTAAGCTTCCTTTTATTCCTTAAGTACAGACATAACCTCAGGATATATTCATATTTCTAAGCACTTCTTAGCAGTCCTCTTATGTTTAAATATTTTGCTCTGACTATAACATAGCTCACCTTGTACACTCAATTTTCATTTATTAGCCACACGATGACATAAAACAGTTAACATTACATAAAGAGACTGAATTGGAGAGAAAGTTCTCAAAAATATGAAATTTTAGGACGTTATATGGCGAAAAATCTCAAATACTGTGATGGTAGAAAGGGAGGGATTGAAAGTTGGGAAAGGCAAGGGAAGAAACTGCACTGATTTTTCAAAGAAAGCAAAAGCATAAGAGGAACAAAGATGTCATCTCTTTTATTAACGGTGGAAACGCTTTGATTCCCATCTCAATTCTTTTTTTATTCTTCCAGAGATCCCAATCGTATGTGCTATTAATCTCTATTTGCCTTGTCTAACTTGGTCAACCATCCACAAAGTCCAGGCTGCTCAGAGCATGTGGTCAAATTGTGGACTATGACATCGGCATCAACTGGGAGTTGTTGAGCAATACAGATAAGACTCAGCCCAGATCTCCTGAACCAAAACCAATATTTGAGTCCAATCCTAGATTATCTGTGTGCACAATAACCCTTGAGCAGCAGTCCTGTAGGTGACTGATATAGATTTGTACCTCATTCTCTCTCAGGGACACAAATATGGATAATTCTTACAAATTTGGATCATCTTTTGGCTGATTTGTCAAGTAGCTCTGTTCAGGCCTCATTCTGCCTGGTGCTAAGAAGTTTTGCATGCCTCCAAGATCCATTGACTTAGGGGTGAGGATTAGACACTAAGATGTAAGGTCCCTGAAATATCAGCTTTAAATTACTTAGCTTACTGATGAAGATAGCCTACTATAAATTTTTGAGAGTACTATAAATTTTTGAGAGTACTTGTGATGAAAGCTGCTAGAAAGTTGTTGTGTTTTAAGCAATATTTACTCAGCAAGGGTACAGGCTATATTGGAGGTAGGAGAAATTCACTTAGAACATACTGAGAGGTATGTAGACTCTCAGTTTTTAAAAATTGATGTTTCCTGTCTTTTTAAGACAGTCTGTTAAAAATATGGAAAACCTCGACTATAGGAATATTTCTACTATAGAAATATTTTTATCTAGCTTACAAATAACATGCTTAGGAGAGATAATGCATTGCAATGGAATGGACATGGAATGGAACTGTAGACTCTATAGATAATGTAATCTTATTTCTTTTAGGCACCCTAGGGGAATGAAAGTACACATTTTTCTAGATTATTACAGTATTAGCCTTCACAAAGCTTGGCAGCAGTGTGAAAGTTGCCATCTTTTCAGTAATTTTATAGTATTTTTATTCTATGGAGGAAGTACAGTAACTTAAATATTTTCTATAAATAAAAATGCACTAACAACAGAAAGACTTTTTAAACCTAAACATGCAACTTTAACAAAAACAGTAATCAGAGGCTATTTCCTAAGAAAATTTTGGTGCCATTGAAACTCAATAACATATAGAGCCAATACTTAAAATTACAACCAACATTTACAATGCATGCATATATACATGCCATATATTTCTAAGATTTATTTTTCAATTCATAGTGGGTGGTCTAACTACCGCTTTTTACACTACAACCAACTAATCCTAAGTTCAGGGTTATTGAAAAATGTCATAAATAAAATCCATGTGTGCATTGCTTAAGTACCAGATGATATTTACAAAAGGTTCAGCAATTTGGAGTTTTACTCCCAACAAAAAGCACCAATGTCTACCATTAGTTAAGTAATAGGAAATTTTTCATAATGTTGAATTCACCTAGATAATCTTTCCTGGAAATTTCAATTATGACTGTGAAGGAACAAAATTATTTATTTATGTT
>NW_007214108.1:0-775 GCF_000164805.1 Carlito syrichta
GAAAATATCCCATATCTACTACCTTTTCACAGCTCCCTCTTCCTGTTGTGCTTAGTTTAAATTTCATTGACAGTGATATTTACTGTTCTCTCTACAATGTCCTCTACTCCTTTATCTCTGACTGTCATTTGCTAGGTGATACCACAGCCCTGGTTAAATCCAATACTACTGCCAACTCTATTCCAAACCTACTTTTATCTCATTTGAAATTTATGAGCACTAATCTTAACTGTGCCCTTTAAACTTACCTTGCAATTGTTACATTTTTCCTGTTCTATTTTCTGCTCCACTCTTCTGAATAGCTCTTTACTACCCCCTCCAGTTTTATCTAGTACTTTTTCACCCTTAGCCCATGACCTACTGGAATAAATGAGGTAATCAAAAGAGAACTTTAATAATGTCCTGTCATCACATATATTCATTACTATCATTTATACACATTCTATATTTTCTTCTGTTTTTGTGGATGAAGTATCTGTGCATCTAGCTAAGACAGCTCCATTACTTGTGCTCTATAACCCACTTCTAGACAATTTTATTTTATTGCTTCAGCAGTTTGGCGCTTTCTGTCCTTTATCATCAAATTTTTACTCTCTGCAAGATCATTCTCATTAGCACACACTTGTTCTGTTATCTCTCTCATTTTAAAAACAAAAACAAAAGAAATTTCTGATCATATTTTCTACTTTAGGCCCCTTCTTTTTATGGCATAACTTTCATAGTCAAGAGAGTTGTCAGTGAAACAAAGAGAAAAGAAAAGACTCCTCCAATAGAG
>NW_007214109.1:0-1137 GCF_000164805.1 Carlito syrichta
TTGTGCTTAGTTTAAATTTCATTGACAGTGATATTTACTGTTCTCTCTACAATGTCCTCTACTCCTTTATCTCTGACTGTCATTTGCTAGGTGATACCACAGCCCTGGTTAAATCCAATACTACTGCCAACTCTATTCCAAACCTACTTTTATCTCATTTGAAATTTATGAGCACTAATCTTAACTGTGCCCTTTAAACTTACCTTGCAATTGTTACATTTTTCCTGTTCTATTTTCTGCTCCACTCTTCTGAATAGCTCTTTACTACCCCCTCCAGTTTTATCTAGTACTTTTTCACCCTTAGCCCATGACCTACTGGAATAAATGAGGTAATCAAAAGAGAACTTTAATAATGTCCTGTCATCACATATATTCATTACTATCATTTATACACATTCTATATTTTCTTCTGTTTTTGTGGATGAAGTATCTGTGCATCTAGCTAAGACAGCTCCATTACTTGTGCTCTATAACCCACTTCTAGACAATTTTATTTTATTGCTTCAGCAGTTTGGCGCTTTCTGTCCTTTATCATCAAATTTTTACTCTCTGCAAGATCATTCTCATTAGCACACACTTGTTCTGTTATCTCTCTCATTTTAAAAACAAAAACAAAAGAAATTTCTGATCATATTTTCTACTTTAGGCCCCTTCTTTTTATGGCATAACTTTCATAGTCAAGAGAGTTGTCAGTGAAACAAAGAGAAAAGAAAAGACTCCTCCAATAGAGTTTTCTAGGTCAAGAAGTGTGATCTCCATTGTTAAATTTTATGGTCAGTTCTTAGATTCTCCATGTTTTCTTTGTCCTTTATGAAACATTTGACATACCTTATTATTTTCTTTGTTACTTTATTTTGCTTGTTAAGGCACCATACTTTCTTGGTCCCCCCCCAACTTTCTGTCTTTTCTCAGTCTTTTTTGCTGTTTAGTAGTTCTGGGTGTCAGTCCTAGAGTTTTCTCTTTTCAGTCTGCCCTCATTGCCTTAATGATTCCCATCCACTTTCATGGTCTTAAGTATCAGGTATCAGTGACTTTGAAATGCATATTTCTTCCTAGTTCTCCTTTCTGAACTCTTGTCCTTCAGATCCCAAAACATGCTTATTGTCTCCATTTGGATGTTTAATGGGATCTCACCTG
>NW_007214110.1:0-2047 GCF_000164805.1 Carlito syrichta
CACCATCAGGTCTTTGCTACCAAAACGTAGTGTAGAAATTCCCCGTCAGTTGGCTAACCTCCCGCATCCACGTAGGTTCATACTCCTTCCTGTCTGTTCTCCTAGATGGCCCGCTTCACCCAGGGTGACATCGTAGCCAAATGTTTACTGTTATCATTGCCTTTTACGGCCTTGACGACTTCCCCTCCCACCAGCTGAGAATGTAAGGAGGTCATCAGGCCTCAGCTCGGAGGCAGTGACTTGGGGCCAAGGGACCTCAAGAAGCTTTCCTTCCCTGCCTCAGCGTCATCTCCCCAGCCTGCTGTCCCCGCTTTCCATGTAGCTTTGGCCAGGAAAGCATGCAATAGTCTTGCTCTGAGCCCAGCATTCATGGGTCTCAGGGTCGGAGAGGGGACGGGGGCTCCCACCTCCTGTCTGTGACGGTGTGTTGTTCGCCACTCTGGGATGGGGAAGAGACCCATCCGGGAGTTCTGCATGGCGTTCACTGCATGTGCTGCCCCCTGACCTGGCTGACCCCCTTGGGTTGCTCTGCCAATGTATTGATACCATCCCATAGCTCCTGCCGAATCGAGACCCTCTGACGACTTGCCGACTAACTGGCCACAACAAGCTGCGGTCTGTAGCACTGAACAAACAAAAAACAAAACGCTCAAGCCTTACGACCAGAGAAGGATTTCAGCAAACCACCACCTCATGCTCAGTATCCCCTCCAACCTTCATGCCTCCCTGCCGACTCCCTGGAGGACGACTCTGTTCACACAAAACCCAGCACGGTTCTACCCCACGAAACTGTGACTTCCCAAACAAGCCTTTCCCCTCGAGCTAGACCTAAGACCAGGAAGTTTGAGAAAGAAGCCGCAGCTCAACTCTTCCAGCTCTGCCCAGGCTGGGGAGTCCTCCTTAGGTGCAGTGCGGCCCCTGCTATTTCTGTCTATCAGAGTACAGAATTCCTGGCAACTGGCATAGAACCAACCTAGAGGCTTTGCAGTTGGTGAGCTAACTAGCGGCCTTATTTCTGCCTTTCATCTCCCACAAGGCAGCCTTGCTTGGGATTCTCCGTGACGTAGGCATGCCTCCACAACCCAGGCACATCCTAGGTAGGCTGAAAGGCAGACCCGTTTCCACCACAGCAGGTGAACACAACTGTGTTTTCAACCGTGTGTCCACAGTTCAGATCCTTTTCCAGATTGCCACCTGGCCCAAATTCCGGCTCCTTCCTGCTCGTTTCCTAACCTAAGTGCTTTCTTGTTTGAAATGCCCACAAACCTCCATGTCGTAGCACCTTTGGCAAGTGTCCTGCTGTCGTGTTTTGCGTTGCTTGGAGTCTTTGGGGCCATACTCCCTCCCCTCCCACCCCCAGGGCAGATCTGACTGTTTGCTGAAGTTTTTGTCTCTTGGTCCACAAGTATTTGGAAAGGTCACTGAAAATTGGTCTTTCAGTCTTGGCATTTCATTTAGGATCTCCATGAGAAATGGGCTTCTTGAGCCCTGAATGTGTATATTGTGTGTCTCATTTGTGAACTGCTTCCTGCTATATAGAACTAGCTCAAAAGACTGTACATATTTACAAGAAACTTTATATTCGTAAAAAAAAAAAAAAAAAAAGGAAATTGAATTGGTTTCTACTTTTTTATTGTAAAAGGTGCATTTTTCAACACTTACTTTTGGTTTCAATGGTGGTAGTTGTGGACAGCCATCTTCACTGGAGGGTGGGGAGCCCCGTGTGACCACCAAGATGCCAGCAGGAAATACCGTAACATGAAATTGCAGTCAAAAGCTTATTAGCATCAATCAAGATTCTAGGTCTCCAAAAGTACAGGCTTTTTCTTCATTACCTTTTTTATTCAGAACGAGGAAGAGAACACAAGGAACAATTCAAGATCCACCTTGAGAGGAATGAACTTTGTTGTTGAACAATAGTGAAATAAAGCAATGATCTAAAAATGTTTGCTTTGGTGCAATGACCTCTTCTTTTCTTGAGAGAGACCAGTGTATCAGTGCAGGCCCATGACATGGATGAAACCTTCTTGCTTTGTGGGGAGGCTTT
>NW_007214111.1:0-704 GCF_000164805.1 Carlito syrichta
TCCCACCAGCTGAGAATGTAAGGAGGTCATCAGGCCTCAGCTCGGAGGCAGTGACTTGGGGCCAAGGGACCTCAAGAAGCTTTCCTTCCCTGCCTCAGCGTCATCTCCCCAGCCTGCTGTCCCCGCTTTCCATGTAGCTTTGGCCAGGAAAGCATGCAATAGTCTTGCTCTGAGCCCAGCATTCATGGGTCTCAGGGTCGGAGAGGGGACGGGGGCTCCCACCTCCTGTCTGTGACGGTGTGTTGTTCGCCACTCTGGGATGGGGAAGAGACCCATCCGGGAGTTCTGCATGGCGTTCACTGCATGTGCTGCCCCCTGACCTGGCTGACCCCCTTGGGTTGCTCTGCCAATGTATTGATACCATCCCATAGCTCCTGCCGAATCGAGACCCTCTGACGACTTGCCGACTAACTGGCCACAACAAGCTGCGGTCTGTAGCACTGAACAAACAAAAAACAAAACGCTCAAGCCTTACGACCAGAGAAGGATTTCAGCAAACCACCACCTCATGCTCAGTATCCCCTCCAACCTTCATGCCTCCCTGCCGACTCCCTGGAGGACGACTCTGTTCACACAAAACCCAGCACGGTTCTACCCCACGAAACTGTGACTTCCCAAACAAGCCTTTCCCCTCGAGCTAGACCTAAGACCAGGAAGTTTGAGAAAGAAGCCGCAGCTCAACTCTTCCAGCTCTGCCCAGGCTG
>NW_007214112.1:0-767 GCF_000164805.1 Carlito syrichta
TTGTTCGCCACTCTGGGATGGGGAAGAGACCCATCCGGGAGTTCTGCATGGCGTTCACTGCATGTGCTGCCCCCTGACCTGGCTGACCCCCTTGGGTTGCTCTGCCAATGTATTGATACCATCCCATAGCTCCTGCCGAATCGAGACCCTCTGACGACTTGCCGACTAACTGGCCACAACAAGCTGCGGTCTGTAGCACTGAACAAACAAAAAACAAAACGCTCAAGCCTTACGACCAGAGAAGGATTTCAGCAAACCACCACCTCATGCTCAGTATCCCCTCCAACCTTCATGCCTCCCTGCCGACTCCCTGGAGGACGACTCTGTTCACACAAAACCCAGCACGGTTCTACCCCACGAAACTGTGACTTCCCAAACAAGCCTTTCCCCTCGAGCTAGACCTAAGACCAGGAAGTTTGAGAAAGAAGCCGCAGCTCAACTCTTCCAGCTCTGCCCAGGCTGGGGAGTCCTCCTTAGGTGCAGTGCGGCCCCTGCTATTTCTGTCTATCAGAGTACAGAATTCCTGGCAACTGGCATAGAACCAACCTAGAGGCTTTGCAGTTGGTGAGCTAACTAGCGGCCTTATTTCTGCCTTTCATCTCCCACAAGGCAGCCTTGCTTGGGGATTCTCCGTGACGTATGCATGCCTCCACAACCCAGGCACATCCTAGGTAGGCTGAAAGGCAGACCCGTTTCCACCACAGCATGTGAACACACTGTGTATTCAACCGTGTGTCCACAGTTCAGATCCTTTTCCAGATTGCCAC
>NW_007214113.1:0-732 GCF_000164805.1 Carlito syrichta
CCAGGCTGGGGAGTCCTCCTTAGGTGCAGTGCGGCCCCTGCTATTTCTGTCTATCAGAGTACAGAATTCCTGGCAACTGGCATAGAACCAACCTAGAGGCTTTGCAGTTGGTGAGCTAACTAGCGGCCTTATTTCTGCCTTTCATCTCCCACAAGGCAGCCTTGCTTGGGATTCTCCGTGACGTAGGCATGCCTCCACAACCCAGGCACATCCTAGGTAGGCTGAAAGGCAGACCCGTTTCCACCACAGCAGGTGAACACAACTGTGTTTTCAACCGTGTGTCCACAGTTCAGATCCTTTTCCAGATTGCCACCTGGCCCAAATTCCGGCTCCTTCCTGCTCGTTTCCTAACCTAAGTGCTTTCTTGTTTGAAATGCCCACAAACCTCCATGTCGTAGCACCTTTGGCAAGTGTCCTGCTGTCGTGTTTTGCGTTGCTTGGAGTCTTTGGGGCCATACTCCCTCCCCTCCCACCCCCAGGGCAGATCTGACTGTTTGCTGAAGTTTTTGTCTCTTGGTCCACAAGTATTTGGAAAGGTCACTGAAAATTGGTCTTTCAGTCTTGGCATTTCATTTAGGATCTCCATGAGAAATGGGCTTCTTGAGCCCTGAATGTGTATATTGTGTGTCTCATTTGTGAACTGCTTCCTGCTATATAGAACTAGCTCAAAAGACTGTACATATTTACAGAACTTTATATTCGTAAAAAAAAAAAAAAAAAAAGGAAATTGAA
>NW_007214114.1:0-2047 GCF_000164805.1 Carlito syrichta
CAGGGCAGATCTGACTGTTTGCTGAAGTTTTTGTCTCTTGGTCCACAAGTATTTGGAAAGGTCACTGAAAATTGGTCTTTCAGTCTTGGCATTTCATTTAGGATCTCCATGAGAAATGGGCTTCTTGAGCCCTGAATGTGTATATTGTGTGTCTCATTTGTGAACTGCTTCCTGCTATATAGAACTAGCTCAAAAGACTGTACATATTTACAAGAAACTTTATATTCGTAAAAAAAAAAAAAAAAAAAGGAAATTGAATTGGTTTCTACTTTTTTATTGTAAAAGGTGCATTTTTCAACACTTACTTTTGGTTTCAATGGTGGTAGTTGTGGACAGCCATCTTCACTGGAGGGTGGGGAGCCCCGTGTGACCACCAAGATGCCAGCAGGAAATACCGTAACATGAAATTGCAGTCAAAAGCTTATTAGCATCAATCAAGATTCTAGGTCTCCAAAAGTACAGGCTTTTTCTTCATTACCTTTTTTATTCAGAACGAGGAAGAGAACACAAGGAACAATTCAAGATCCACCTTGAGAGGAATGAACTTTGTTGTTGAACAATAGTGAAATAAAGCAATGATCTAAAAATGTTTGCTTTGGTGCAATGACCTCTTCTTTTCTTGAGAGAGACCAGTGTATCAGTGCAGGCCCATGACATGGATGAAACCTTCTTGCTTTGTGGGGAGGCTTTTCCTCTGGGGTGGCTTGGGGAGAGCCACACAGTAGTGAGAACATGTTGCTGTTCTGGAATTAAGAGATTGGTGATGTTCTCTGCCAAAAGTGTGACATTGCAGAAGTTTGTTCAATACTTCCAATGAACCATGGATTGGCTATTAAGGTCATCTTATAGGACTGCAGAGCTAAAAAGCTCTTTAACCAGTCAAATAGGCCATCTTGGAAGGATTACTCAAGACTGGATTACCCAGTTCTATAATGCAGCCCACCAGGAAAGCAGGTCAATTTAAGATTTCTTTTGGGGTTAGAGGGTGTTGGTGCACCACGGTGTGCTACAGAGGTGGGCCTCACACCTGGGGCAGCCACTCCCCTGCCCCCCACAAAAATAAAAAATGTATTTTATCTATTATGCTGAGGCCACCTAGAATTTAATAATGTAGATAGATTTCTTTGGAGGGAAGAATTCAAATAAAAGGTAATTAAAAATGCAAATACTTCTATTTTTAGCTAGATACATTTTTATAGTCTGCAAGGTAAATTTTTATCTCATTTTTTAGTTTGTAAGTATAAACTTGCTTGATTCCAGACTAATATCAGTTTTGCCAAACGGTGATTTTTTTTTCTTCTTGTTTCTTGTTGCTTTAAGTCTTAGATTTTTTTTTTTTTAATTTTCTAATAAAGTCATCTGACCACGGTCAACATTTGTCTTGCAGTGTTGCATCTGACATTGCTTGTGATGGGAACCCTAGATGCAATTCTGTTCCTCTTTTCTATTTTACTGTTGGGCATAAAATCTGCCACAAGGCTATAATGGTCTTTTGAATTAAAATAATTCAAAAGATGAGGTGAAATGTTGGAGCCTTTCTTTCATCACAGCATTAGAAAAATGTCCATTAAGTACCAACCAACCATTTCAGTTACTGTCTTGAGGATTCTAGGCAGCAACAGAGAACTTCGAAAGCTATGTAAACATAATTTTGTTCTGAAAGGAATGCAGCCAGAAAGGGTCTTTGGACCCTAAGGAATGACCTCAAAGAATCAACAAATTACTCAATTGAGTAAAATCATAAAATGTGACCCATACAATGTGGCCCAGCCTTTCCTGCTGCCACTCCTGTTTCTTAAGGACAAAGTTAGATGTCATGTTTCCCTGTGTTCACAATTTAATTTTCACTAAATGATTGCATAGCAAATTCCATAACCATGAAACTAGGATTTGGAGGCTTAGGCCAAAAAGAGACGATTTGCTTAATAGGACTGTCTTTAAGAGCTGGCCTCTAGGGCTACCTTCTTTCAGGTCCCCTTCTGCTGTGGGAGTTTTTCTGTCTTAACTCCTACTTTATCACCAAAATAGCAATAATAATAACGATAAC
>NW_007214115.1:0-377 GCF_000164805.1 Carlito syrichta
ATAAAATCCAGCACCCCTTCTTAATAAAAACCCTTGAACATCTAGGCATAGGTGGAACATGCCTCAAAGTAGTAAGTCATCTATGAGAAACCCACAGCCAACATACTGCTAAACAGACAGAAATTGGAACCATTTCCCTTGAAATCTAGAACAAGACAAGGATGCCCACTTTCACCCCTCCTGTTCAACATAGTTTTGGAAGTCCCAGCTAGAGCAATCAGAAAAGAGAAGTAAATCAGGGGTATCCAAACAGGGAAAGAGGAAGTTAAGTATCCCTCTTTCCTGACAATATGATCCCATACCTTGATAATCTGAGAGAATCTGTCATAAACCTCCTTGCACTGATAAAGGACTTGGGCAAAGTCTCAGGGCATAAA
>NW_007214116.1:0-714 GCF_000164805.1 Carlito syrichta
CTCTCCTTGGTTTTCTGTCTGGGATAACTGGGCTGCTCTGTGTGGCCCTAAAGTTCTTGGCTCTTTCTCTATTACCTCTATTACAATTCTGCATTTTAATTATTTGGTTACTTGCCTGATATTCTCTCCAAAGTATCGGTTCCTTGAGGATAAGGAATATGTCTTACCTTGTTTGTCCTTGTAGTACATACCAGACAACAAATGTTTGAATGAATAAAAAAAAAAAACAAATGCAAAGGTCCCAAATAGTAGTGTCATCCAGAAAAGATCAGGCAAATAGGTTCATTTATTTTCTACATTTGCCTCTATCTCTTGCCTGGACAGTGGCTGGAACAACTTTTTAAAAAAGTGAATTGGACACTCTCTTGTTTAAACACTCTTGTTTAAAGCTCTTCAGTACCTTGCCATGGCCCTTAGTATGAAATTCAAATATAGAACCGGGCTCGGTGGCTCAGCCTGTAATCCCGCGCCTTTGGGAGGCTGAGGTGAGAGGATTGCCTGAGCCCGCGGGTTCGAGACCCACCTGGGCAGCGAGACCTCATCTCTACAATAAATCAAAAAATCAGCCGGGCGTGGTAGCGCATGCCTGTAATTCTGGCTACTGGGAAGGCTGAGGCGGAAGGATCGCTGGAGCCCAGCAGGTCGAGGCTGTGGTGGCCGGGAGCGGCCACTGCACTCCAGTCTGGGCGACAGAGTGAGACTCCAACTCAAAAA
>NW_007214117.1:0-1202 GCF_000164805.1 Carlito syrichta
AAAAAAAAAAAAGACTAAAAATGCTGTCAATTAAGTTAGATACATCACCAATTATAAGATACATCTAGATAGCAGAGGTGATTAAATGTTAAAAATATGTTAAGAATCAAAGCATTATGGGACTTATTTAGATATAATAATTATACATATTAATTGTCTAGCTTCTCCACTAAAATCTAAGATACATGATGGTAGGAAATATAGTTATGTTTTTCACCATCACATGCTCAAAGAAATTAGTATAATACTTACTATAAAGTCATGGCTAAATATGAATTTGTTAAAGCAATGAATAGCACAGATAGGCTCTAAAGGTATTTCCAGTGGCTTAATTCCACCAGGTTTTTTTGTGTGTGGCAGAGTGGGGATGGTGGACACATTTAAAATATACACATGACCTGCAGAAAGAGACTTCAGAACTATCAAGAATTGTAGCACTGGAAGCTAGTTGCATTACAGTCTTTATCTCGACACTTAAGAAGGATTCTAATGGGGCTTCACACAAAATACTCTACTCAGAATTGTGCCTGACCTTGCTTCCCTGGAAAAGTACCAACTGACCTTTGGCATGTGGTTATTCCAGAGGAAGGTCAAGGAGTTGTTAAATGCTGAATACCTATCAAAGAAATTTTGGTCTAGATTTCCAAGAGGCTAATAGCATCAAAGTAAGAATGCATTTGCTTGGGTTAAAAAATGCATAACTACTATTGCTGCGTAAGACTTGATCAATTCTGATTTCATCAGGTGGAGTTATTCTTTAGCCACAAAAATGTTGGATAATTCTCAAACTTTGTTGGAATAATTATAAATGCAGATAGCCGGGCCCCACCTACAGATATCTTCTGCATTTTGTTTTTTATTCGAATATAACTTATGAAAATTCCTCAAAAAAAGCTGGTATAGAAGTGATTCATTCTTTTTAAATTGCTGCAGAAGGTTCTATTTTGAAGTTGCAGCAGAATTTATCCAACAATGCCACTTCTAAAAGGAATTCACTTTTATTTCATTTTTTGCCACTATGAACAATGCTATAATACATCTATACTTTGTACATATATAATCCTTATTCACTGGTACATTTTATTTTATTTATTTATTTTTTAGTTGGAGTCTCACTCCATTGCCCAGGTTGGAGTGCAGTAGCACGCTCACGGCCACCCCAGCGTTGACCTGCTGGGCTCTGGCGATCCTTCTGCCTCAGC
>NW_007214118.1:0-1126 GCF_000164805.1 Carlito syrichta
AAGTTTGGGCCTCCCTGTGGTCCCCACTTTGCCTAGTTTGAGATCAGGTACCCTTATTGATGTTATGTGCCCCCTTCCCCCATCACACCCCCACCCAGCAGTTTCCAGTTACTGCCAATCCCTTTGTTATAATATTATAGTAAATGTTCAGGGTCCACTTGTGAGTGAGAACCTGTGATCTTTGTTTCTGTGATAAATCACTGAGTATTATAGACCCTAAATCCATCCAAGTTGTTGCGAAGTTAGAAGGCACTTTAAAAGTCACATCTTCACTGTGTTCTGAAACAAAAACCAGTAGTTGCTAGATGGCTCATTTCCTGGGTTTATCTTGAAAATGCACATAAGTGTTACTTCTGGATGATGTTAAAATCCAAATTTAATTCTCCCAAACCACAAATTTAAATTAGAACACCACATATCAAACTACAAATGGCAACTTTTCTTTCCAAAAGCCACTCATATGTGTATTCCCTTTATGGTACAATGTTAATTGGTAAACAATTTAATCTCATTAACTTTATACAAAGTATATAGATACTTAAACAAAGTAACTTAATTTTTACCTTAAAAAATAACTTTTTAAGTTAAATTATTGAACATGCTATATACCAAAACTAATGCAAAGTAATAGATTTCATAGTGACTTACTTAACAAACTAGTCTTAAATTCATATGAAATAGTAGCTACAAAAGTTTGTCTCTTCTCCCTCTTCTCTTCATGACAGAAGCAGACACTGAGAGAGACACTTAAACATTTATTCAGAAGACAAACCACTCCTTAATCTGTCTTGTTTTTTTTTTTGCTGTAGTATGCAAGTAGATATCAAAATTCAAGTATTAGACTCATCCTCAAAAATGTATCTTAAATGCTTACATAATAATAATATTATTTAGTGAGATTACTTAATTACTAATACTACAAATGCAAATTCCTTTTTTGTTATCAAGAATAGCATATATGCTCAAAAAACCCAAGATTTAACAGAAAACAAAAGATTAACAAAAAAACACTGTTGAAGGTTTTTCAAGGATTTTTTGTTTCATCCAAAAAAATCTACCATGCTATAAATTACATGTATTATTATAATTATGTTTAATTAGCATATTTTATAGGTTAACAACATAG
>NW_007214119.1:0-773 GCF_000164805.1 Carlito syrichta
TTACTTTCTAAATAAACTATATTTCTAATCTAAAAAATAAGTCAATAAAGATAAATCAATATATTTTCCTTCATAGAAATATTTATCAATTATTGCTTTTATTTTAAGTCTTTTAAACCTCAGAAGTATTACTCATTGTAAGAAGTAAAAACTATTCAATTATGTATAATTAATACATATCTTCCATAATTTTCTTTCTGTCTCCATGTTCATATAAGCATTTTATAATATTTCTTTTAATGGATTAGTTTCCTTGGTGAGTTTAAGACATTATTTCCTTATAGATTGATTTTTAAAATAAATTTATTAATTATACAGAAGTTAGTGTATCTATATTTCTATCAAATATTCACATGGTGCCAAGTATTCTTGTTCCAGATCTTAATCTCCTTGAGGCCAAGAGTAGTTTATCAGTTAGGAATAAGTTCAGAAAACCCATAGTAACTGTGGCTTAGACAAGATAGAAGTTTATTTCTGAACAGAACTAGTCACTGACCCCATGGTTGTATTCATATAGTTAGTAAAATAGATTATTATTCATTTCTATAATCAATAGTTAGTGTTAGAAATACAATTATATTACTCTTGTAACTGTAACCAGGAGACTCTTTTGTTTTGTTGTACCCACTGGCTAATGATGTATCACAATGAATAATGTTTTATCTTATAGTAAGCTTCATTAACTCCATTGCTTAGAGTTACTGATAAATGAAAACTACAGGTTCCCAGTAACAAGTATACCAAGAATATGCAGACAATGAATGCTATAATTG
>NW_007214120.1:0-819 GCF_000164805.1 Carlito syrichta
TTTTCCTTCATAGAAATATTTATCAATTATTGCTTTTATTTTAAGTCTTTTAAACCTCAGAAGTATTACTCATTGTAAGAAGTAAAAACTATTCAATTATGTATAATTATTAATACATATCTTCCATAATTTTCTTTCTGTCTCCATGTTCATATAAGCATTTTATAATATTTCTTTTAATGGATTAGTTTCCTTGGTGAGTTTAAGACATTATTTCCTTATAGATTGATTTTTAAAATAAATTTATTAATTATACAGAAGTTAGTGTATCTATATTTCTATCAAATATTCACATGGTGCCAAGTATTCTTGTTCCAGATCTTAATCTCCTTGAGGCCAAGAGTAGTTTATCAGTTAGGAATAAGTTCAGAAAACCCATAGTAACTGTGGCTTAGACAAGATAGAAGTTTATTTCTGAACAGAACTAGTCACTGACCCCATGGTTGTATTCATATAGTTAGTAAAATAGATTATTATTCATTTCTATAATCAATAGTTAGTGTTAGAAATACAATTATATTACTCTTGTAACTGTAACCAGGAGACTCTTTTGTTTTGTTGTACCCACTGGCTAATGATGTATCACAATGAATAATGTTTTATCTTATAGTAAGCTTCATTAACTCCATTGCTTAGAGTTACTGATAAATGAAAACTACAGGTTCCCAGTAACAAGTATACCAAGAATATGCAGACAATGAATGCTATAATTGATTAAATGAAATTATACTGGGATCCTATATAATGCTCTGTAAGTCATGTAGTTTGATGTTAATCAATAGCAAACCTCAATGCTTATGCTTATACATACAGACTGTA
>NW_007214121.1:0-2047 GCF_000164805.1 Carlito syrichta
AGTAGAAGTTCAACAAGTGAAGAAGTGGCCACAGGGCATTCTTTGTCAACAGATACAGGGAGAACAAAGTCATGGAGGATTGACAGTATCTGGCAAGTTCAGGGGCTGTTAGTTACTTTGTCAGCTTTGCATGACTAGAATGTAGGGTTCTTGGCACAGAGGGTACAAATGGACTTGGAAAGGTAGAATAGGTCATATATTTAAAGAATTTTTATATCAGGATAAAGGATTCGGACTTGACTTGGTAGGTGATGGTCATCCAGCAAGGACTTTTAATCTGGGCACTATTTTATAATCAAATCTGTATTTTATAAATATCTTGACAATAACACATTATGACAGATGGATTTGGTCGGGGAAGAGATAGAAATAAAACAAATTAGAAAGCTATTGGAAATGCTCTTTTCTACCACTCTAATGTCAGAAATCTACACACATGAGGCTGCCATTCCCAAGACTGCTTCTCAGTATATAATGTATTTGGTCTACTCCAAAATCCAATCATTTACTTTTAAAAAATATAATAAGATTGTAAAAATACTATTTCCACCTTTTATCCTTGTCATAAATAGGCCCTTCTTACAAATAATGCCATCGTATAATGGAGGCTTATTTTCTGTTTATTATTATTTTTTCCTGCAGATATCTGTATCACCCTAGAGGCTATGTAATGGGGATAGAGGGAATAGAGAGGTTGAAAGTGATACACTGCTATAGGTGGTGGCTTACTAGGAAACATAATTTTCCATAAAGTAAAAAAAGGAAGTGAAAGCAGCAAGAGAATGCAGGGTAGAAGTCGGGGGTACACTCTACCTACCTCAGAGAACTATTTTGGTGATTGAGAGGAAAATAAAGGTGGTTTGTAGACTCTAAAACATTAAACATATAAGTGAAATGACTATGATATAGGCTTGGGCAAGCTTGGAAGTCAGAAGCAAATAAGATCAATGTATTAATATATAAGAGCAAGTTCAAATTGCATGTAGAGATATATTTATTCTTACACAGTCTTGACCCAAAGGAAATATACACAAATATTATTTGCAATGGAAGTAGGGGAGGGAGTAGGATTTTGAGTGTTAGTAACACAAGAAACATTGAAAAACCTAAGTTTGGGAAAAATAGAAGTTATGGGAACACCAGCACATAGGAAGTGAATGACCAAAGGCTAAATCCAGGGTTTTGAGTCATAAAAAACTAGACTATTTATAGGTGAAGCTAAAATCTCCTTTGACTATCACCCTTAATTCTAGCCCTTTTTCCCATCATCACATATACATTCTGTCATCAGCTTGGCATGTATGTTTGAAAGGATGAGTAATTAGAAACTATCCATACTTAGAAAGGTTGTATAGGAAACCCAAAGCACAAGATTGGTGAGAATCATGATCGTGCTATTGAAAGCATGACTTTGCACAGAGACTATTTTGTATTCTTTGATGATATGATCAGTCAGATATGGCCACAAGAGGAGACAGAGGAGAGACTCAGGAAAAAAAAAGTTTGTTACATGCACAGGTCCTAGAGAAAGGAGGCACAGCAGGTCATGCAGAGAAAGGTGGGAAACACACCGGGGTGGTCAGGAGGCAGAAGTTGGGATGAAGGGAAGATTTCGGTTATTACCTTTATTGGAATTTCCTTGGGAAAGGAAAGGCAGATCAGGGTGTGGAGTTCAGGACTGACTAGTTTGAATAATTTGGGTAGATTGCCTGTCCCCTAGTCCCAGGATGATTAAAGCGAAGAATATTCTGAGTCAGAGGCGGTGTGACTCTGGATTGGTTAGTTTGTATGCCAGAGGCATGCACCAAGCTGGGTCCTTCGTTATTTTTAAGAATTAACTTGTCCCAGGAGGGACTGTCTGTCTGCAACCAGAAATATTTGTTTTAGATATCAAAAACATTATAATATATATAAATAAAAAGTTTAGATATTTACAATACAGAGACTTTATGTTTAACTTGAAAATGTGTCTGAGATGCATTTAATTGATGGAGAGGAAATGTGAGCTTGTTTTACTGCTTCTTGTAAGGGTGATTACATCCAAGGT
>NW_007214122.1:0-787 GCF_000164805.1 Carlito syrichta
TTAAAGAATTTTTATATCAGGATAAAAGGATCGGACTTGACTGGTAGTGATGGTCATCCAGCAAGGACTTTTAATCTGGGCACTATTTTATAATCAAATCTGTATTTTATAAATATCTTGACAATAACACATTATGACAGATGGATTTGGTCGGGGAAGAGATAGAAATAAAACAAATTAGAAAGCTATTGGAAATGCTCTTTTCTACCACTCTAATGTCAGAAATCTACACACATGAGGCTGCCATTCCCAAGACTGCTTCTCAGTATATAATGTATTTGGTCTACTCCAAAATCCAATCATTTACTTTTAAAAAATATAATAAGATTGTAAAAATACTATTTCCACCTTTTATCCTTGTCATAAATAGGCCCTTCTTACAAATAATGCCATCGTATAATGGAGGCTTATTTTCTGTTTATTATTATTTTTTCCTGCAGATATCTGTATCACCCTAGAGGCTATGTAATGGGGATAGAGGGAATAGAGAGGTTGAAAGTGATACACTGCTATAGGTGGTGGCTTACTAGGAAACATAATTTTCCATAAAGTAAAAAAAGGAAGTGAAAGCAGCAAGAGAATGCAGGGTAGAAGTCGGGGGTACACTCTACCTACCTCAGAGAACTATTTTGGTGATTGAGAGGAAAATAAAGGTGGTTTGTAGACTCTAAAACATTAAACATATAAGTGAAATGACTATGATATAGGCTTGGGCAAGCTTGGAAGTCAGAAGCAAATAAGATCAATGTATTAATATATAAGAGCAAGTTCAAATTGCATGTAGAGA
>NW_007214123.1:0-1796 GCF_000164805.1 Carlito syrichta
AATCAAATCTGTATTTTATAAATATCTTGACAATAACACATTATGACAGATGGATTTGGTTGGGGAAGAGATAGAAATAAAACAAATTAGAAAGCTATTGGAAATGCTCTTTTCTACCACTCTAATGTCAGAAATCTACACACATGAGGCTGCCATTCCCAAGACTGCTTCTCAGTATATAATGTATTTGGTCTACTCCAAAATCCAATCATTTACTTTTAAAAAATATAATAAGATTGTAAAAATACTATTTCCACCTTTTATCCTTGTCATAAATAGGCCCTTCTTACAAATAATGCCATCGTATAATGGAGGCTTATTTTCTGTTTATTATTATTTTTTCCTGCAGATATCTGTATCACCCTAGAGGCTATGTAATGGGGATAGAGGGAATAGAGAGGTTGAAAGTGATACACTGCTATAGGTGGTGGCTTACTAGGAAACATAATTTTCCATAAAGTAAAAAAAGGAAGTGAAAGCAGCAAGAGAATGCAGGGTAGAAGTCGGGGGTACACTCTACCTACCTCAGAGAACTATTTTGGTGATTGAGAGGAAAATAAAGGTGGTTTGTAGACTCTAAAACATTAAACATATAAGTGAAATGACTATGATATAGGCTTGGGCAAGCTTGGAAGTCAGAAGCAAATAAGATCAATGTATTAATATATAAGAGCAAGTTCAAATTGCATGTAGAGATATATTTATTCTTACACAGTCTTGACCCAAAGGAAATATACACAAATATTATTTGCAATGGAAGTAGGGGAGGGAGTAGGATTTTGAGTGTTAGTAACACAAGAAACATTGAAAAACCTAAGTTTGGGAAAAATAGAAGTTATGGGAACACCAGCACATAGGAAGTGAATGACCAAAGGCTAAATCCAGGGTTTTGAGTCATAAAAAACTAGACTATTTATAGGTGAAGCTAAAATCTCCTTTGACTATCACCCTTAATTCTAGCCCTTTTTCCCATCATCACATATACATTCTGTCATCAGCTTGGCATGTATGTTTGAAAGGATGAGTAATTAGAAACTATCCATACTTAGAAAGGTTGTATAGGAAACCCAAAGCACAAGATTGGTGAGAATCATGATCGTGCTATTGAAAGCATGACTTTGCACAGAGACTATTTTGTATTCTTTGATGATATGATCAGTCAGATATGGCCACAAGAGGAGACAGAGGAGAGACTCAGGAAAAAAAAAGTTTGTTACATGCACAGGTCCTAGAGAAAGGAGGCACAGCAGGTCATGCAGAGAAAGGTGGGAAACACACCGGGGTGGTCAGGAGGCAGAAGTTGGGATGAAGGGAAGATTTCGGTTATTACCTTTATTGGAATTTCCTTGGGAAAGGAAAGGCAGATCAGGGTGTGGAGTTCAGGACTGACTAGTTTGAATAATTTGGGTAGATTGCCTGTCCCCTAGTCCCAGGATGATTAAAGCGAAGAATATTCTGAGTCAGAGGCGGTGTGACTCTGGATTGGTTAGTTTGTATGCCAGAGGCATGCACCAAGCTGGGTCCTTCGTTATTTTTAAGAATTAACTTGTCCCAGGAGGGACTGTCTGTCTGCAACCAGAAATATTTGTTTTAGATATCAAAAACATTATAATATATATAAATAAAAAGTTTAGATATTTACAATACAGAGACTTTATGTTTAACTTGAAAATGTGTCTGAGATGCATTTAATTGATGGAGAGGAAATGTGAGCTTGTTTTACTGCTTCTTGTAAGGGTGATTACATCCAAGGTCAGTTATCCTTACATGCACTGTGTCTAGTTTCTTCTTTTAAT
>NW_007214124.1:0-805 GCF_000164805.1 Carlito syrichta
TTTTCAGAAATTTAAATATAATACAAATATATGCTCTTTAGCAAAATTATTCATTTATCATTGAATTTCACTAAAGTAGATACGGATGTGCATGATTAATTTACACATAGGGATAGTATACATTAAGACCATAAGAAAGCTCTGAGAAACTCCCACTCAGTCAAAGTTTCTCCCGAGCAGGGGCTAGAGGTTTTATTCTTGTCTGGATCCAAGAAGGCAGTCAAACTGAAGGATAGACTTGATCTACTTAGTATAGTTTAGTCACCTGTTTCCATATAGGATCCAAATCAGTATTATAGAAACAGGATCAGGTGAGACAGTCCATGTATCACCCATGAATATATCTAAAAGAATTGAGAGTAGGGTCTTGAAGACATATTTGTACATCTGTTAACAGCAGCTTATTCACAATAGCCAAGGCATAGAAGCAACCTAAATGTCCATCCACAGATGGATGGATTAAACAATTTGGGTACTACTTATAATGGAATATTATTCAGCCTTAAAAAAAAGAATGAAATTCTGATACATGCTACAACATGGATGACCTTGAGGACATTATGCTAAGAGAAATAAGACAGCCACAAAAGGACAAAATACTGAATTCCACTTATCTGAGGTACATAGAGTAGTTAAATTCATAGAAACAGATAGTAGAATGATGGTCACCAGGGGCTAGAAAGAGAAGGAATGGGGAGACGTTGTTTAATGGGTACAGAGTTTCAATTGTGCAAGATAAAGTTCTGAAGATGGATGGAGTTGATGGTTGCAAGACAACATGAATGTACTTAATACTACTGAACAT
>NW_007214125.1:0-812 GCF_000164805.1 Carlito syrichta
GAAGGCAGTCAAACTGAAGGATAGACTTGATCTACTTAGTATAGTTTAGTCACCTGTTTCCATATAGGATCCAAATCAGTATTATAGAAACAGGATCAGGTGAGACAGTCCATGTATCACCCATGAATATATCTAAAAGAATTGAGAGTAGGGTCTTGAAGACATATTTGTACATCTGTTAACAGCAGCTTATTCACAATAGCCAAGGCATAGAAGCAACCTAAATGTCCATCCACAGATGGATGGATTAAACAATTTGGGTACTACTTATAATGGAATATTATTCAGCCTTAAAAAAAAGAATGAAATTCTGATACATGCTACAACATGGATGACCTTGAGGACATTATGCTAAGAGAAATAAGACAGCCACAAAAGGACAAAATACTGAATTCCACTTATCTGAGGTACATAGAGTAGTTAAATTCATAGAAACAGATAGTAGAATGATGGTCACCAGGGGCTAGAAAGAGAAGGAATGGGGAGACGTTGTTTAATGGGTACAGAGTTTCAATTGCGCAAGATAAAGTTCTGAAGATGGATGGAGTTGATGGTTGCAAGACAACATGAATGTACTTAATACTACTGAACATATAGTACTTAAAATGGTTAA
Source organism: Carlito syrichta (assembly GCF_000164805.1). Classification (NCBI taxonomy): domain Eukaryota; kingdom Metazoa; phylum Chordata; class Mammalia; order Primates; family Tarsiidae; genus Carlito; species Carlito syrichta. The sequence continues at coordinate 614 of NW_007214125.1, forward strand.
AATGGTAAATTTCATGTTACATGTATTTTCTAGAAGTACACATATGTTTGTATATATGTACACATGTATTTGTCTAGGCATATAGTTCTATAATATTTTTTAAAATTTTTTCATGGTTTAATACTAAGGGGTCTCCAGATTCAGCTTCAATCACTGTAGACCTCAAGGCCAACACTTTTAAGTGCCGTTGGCTCTGCTT
>NW_007214126.1:0-2047 GCF_000164805.1 Carlito syrichta
AGACGTTGTTTAATGGGTACAGAGTTTCAATTGCGCAAGATAAAGTTCTGAAGATGGATGGAGTTGATGGTTGCAAGACAACATGAATGTACTTAATACTACTGAACATATAGTACTTAAAATGGTTAAAATGGTAAATTTCATGTTACATGTATTTTCTAGAAGTACACATATGTTTGTATATATGTACACATGTATTTGTCTAGGCATATAGTTCTATAATATTTTTTAAAATTTTTTCATGGTTTAATACTAAGGGGTCTCCAGATTCAGCTTCAATCACTGTAGACCTCAAGGCCAACACTTTTAAGTGCCGTTGGCTCTGCTTTGCCAGAGCAGTTCATGTCCTCAAGGTAAGTATTAGCGTTCCCTCTGAGTCTGTGTGAGATTGGGCTTGATGCATCCTTCACAGCGCTGTCAGAGCACCACTCACCCTCAGCCCTTCCACACCACGAGGACCCCCTTTCTCCCTCGATAGCACCACCATTTGGCCCAGTCTCTCTCTCCTGTCTTTCAGAGAGGAGCCAGAACACACAGGATTTCATCCCCCACTGAGAAGGTGGCCCGTGTCATCACTCTCCAGAGGCAATCTGCCTCAGGAACCTATCACTGGTATTCAATAGTCTTCACCAGGTTATGGTTTCCGGATCAATATTTAGTCCTGGAATTCTGCTTAATTCTTTATGAGTGTGATAGATACGGTCTTCTCAATTCTTACTCTTTTAAAAATGTGTTTTTGGTTTTTTGGGGGTTTTTTTGGGGGGGGGGGTTTTGTGTGGAGACAGTGGGTTTTGCTTTGTTGCCCAGGCTAATCTTGAAATCCTGGCCTCAAGCAATCCTTCTGCCTCAGTCACCCAAAGTGCTTGGGTTACAGGCATGAGCCACCATGTCTGGCCACAATTCTTACTCTTTATAGCCTTTGGGTTTGGGCATCAGACAACTTTTTTACTCCACTGACTGAAAGCACCAAATGACTAAAGGGATCTCTGTTCATCTGTGTCAGTTCATGGAATACACAAGCATTAATAGCAGTAGCAAGAGGAGTATTAGATGTCTCGATGGTGTGCTCGTCACCAGGGAGGCAAGTGTTGAATGCCTCCATAGGAATGACTTGAGAGTCTAATTCCTCCAGCATCACCTTTCTCAGTTAGGCCCTGAGATGTTGATGGCTGTATGCAAATACAACCTGATGAAGATGGGGAAACAAAACCCACAGAAGAGCTTGCACCAACCCATGTGGTTGTTCTTTCCTCTACTCCCGGGACATCTGGGGTTATCCTGGTCACTGCCACACAGTTTGTACTGGGTTGGTACCTTGGGCCAAAGTGTTTAACAGAACAATAATCTTAGTTTGACCATGTAATTCTAACTTTATAGGAAGCAAGCCCAATTTCTCAAGCCCAGTGGTCTTTGTTTTGCTAAAATGTGATATGTCAGCATCACTTGCAACAACTGTCACTTTAGACTAAGCTGGTTACACCAATAGTTACAGGCATGAGCCACCTTTCTTGACCTGGGATTCTCTGGGGCATCTATGCTCTGCATTAAACTGTCACATGTCCTCTGTACCAAGGACAAGACCTGCCCTCTTTTCTGTATCATATGGCACATTGCTCACAACTTGCATTGATTTCAGGGTCCACAACTATTGCTCCCGGTTTGATCCATTCCCCTCTCACCATTTCAGGTCAGTTGTTTGCAACCACAGGGACATTGGTTTATTAACATTTCATCTAGAATGCCAGTCTGAATGGCATGTGATTATCTCCTTAGTGGCCTTCAACTTTACACCCATATAAAAATTTGAATCATCTCTTTTGCAGCTCTGTAAAATGTCAGGGACTGATGAGAAACTAGATATTCGCTGTCTGCTCTCAGAAGCTTCGCTCTTCCATCTTGGCCTTGCTCAGAGATGACCTTCCCATTTAGGTTTTCTGCCAGTGCTATGACCCCAGTGGTCTCCTGTCTCCTCTGGACCCTGCACTTACTTGTATGTAACCTGTGATCCAGCCAGCTGAAGGCTGAATCAAAAGAACTTCCCCATGAG
>NW_007214127.1:0-2047 GCF_000164805.1 Carlito syrichta
TCATGTTACATGTATTTTCTAGAAGTACACATATGTTTGTATATATGTACACATGTATTTGTCTAGGCATATAGTTCTATAATATTTTTTAAAATTTTTTCATGGTTTAATACTAAGGGGTCTCCAGATTCAGCTTCAATCACTGTAGACCTCAAGGCCAACACTTTTAAGTGCCGTTGGCTCTGCTTTGCCAGAGCAGTTCATGTCCTCAAGGTAAGTATTAGCGTTCCCTCTGAGTCTGTGTGAGATTGGGCTTGATGCATCCTTCACAGCGCTGTCAGAGCACCACTCACCCTCAGCCCTTCCACACCACGAGGACCCCCTTTCTCCCTCGATAGCACCACCATTTGGCCCAGTCTCTCTCTCCTGTCTTTCAGAGAGGAGCCAGAACACACAGGATTTCATCCCCCACTGAGAAGGTGGCCCGTGTCATCACTCTCCAGAGGCAATCTGCCTCAGGAACCTATCACTGGTATTCAATAGTCTTCACCAGGTTATGGTTTCCGGATCAATATTTAGTCCTGGAATTCTGCTTAATTCTTTATGAGTGTGATAGATACGGTCTTCTCAATTCTTACTCTTTTAAAAATGTGTTTTTGGTTTTTTGGGGGTTTTTTTGGGGGGGGGGGTTTTGTGTGGAGACAGTGGGTTTTGCTTTGTTGCCCAGGCTAATCTTGAAATCCTGGCCTCAAGCAATCCTTCTGCCTCAGTCACCCAAAGTGCTTGGGTTACAGGCATGAGCCACCATGTCTGGCCACAATTCTTACTCTTTATAGCCTTTGGGTTTGGGCATCAGACAACTTTTTTACTCCACTGACTGAAAGCACCAAATGACTAAAGGGATCTCTGTTCATCTGTGTCAGTTCATGGAATACACAAGCATTAATAGCAGTAGCAAGAGGAGTATTAGATGTCTCGATGGTGTGCTCGTCACCAGGGAGGCAAGTGTTGAATGCCTCCATAGGAATGACTTGAGAGTCTAATTCCTCCAGCATCACCTTTCTCAGTTAGGCCCTGAGATGTTGATGGCTGTATGCAAATACAACCTGATGAAGATGGGGAAACAAAACCCACAGAAGAGCTTGCACCAACCCATGTGGTTGTTCTTTCCTCTACTCCCGGGACATCTGGGGTTATCCTGGTCACTGCCACACAGTTTGTACTGGGTTGGTACCTTGGGCCAAAGTGTTTAACAGAACAATAATCTTAGTTTGACCATGTAATTCTAACTTTATAGGAAGCAAGCCCAATTTCTCAAGCCCAGTGGTCTTTGTTTTGCTAAAATGTGATATGTCAGCATCACTTGCAACAACTGTCACTTTAGACTAAGCTGGTTACACCAATAGTTACAGGCATGAGCCACCTTTCTTGACCTGGGATTCTCTGGGGCATCTATGCTCTGCATTAAACTGTCACATGTCCTCTGTACCAAGGACAAGACCTGCCCTCTTTTCTGTATCATATGGCACATTGCTCACAACTTGCATTGATTTCAGGGTCCACAACTATTGCTCCCGGTTTGATCCATTCCCCTCTCACCATTTCAGGTCAGTTGTTTGCAACCACAGGGACATTGGTTTATTAACATTTCATCTAGAATGCCAGTCTGAATGGCATGTGATTATCTCCTTAGTGGCCTTCAACTTTACACCCATATAAAAATTTGAATCATCTCTTTTGCAGCTCTGTAAAATGTCAGGGACTGATGAGAAACTAGATATTCGCTGTCTGCTCTCAGAAGCTTCGCTCTTCCATCTTGGCCTTGCTCAGAGATGACCTTCCCATTTAGGTTTTCTGCCAGTGCTATGACCCCAGTGGTCTCCTGTCTCCTCTGGACCCTGCACTTACTTGTATGTAACCTGTGATCCAGCCAGCTGAAGGCTGAATCAAAAGAACTTCCCCATGAGATTGGCCTGGTATGAAAAAGGCTGTGGTGAGCTGTGATTGTGCCACTGAACACTCCAGCCTGGATGGCAGAGTGAGGCTTTGAGGCAATCAACAACAACAACAACAAGAATAACTGTAGTGATCATTTTTACAAAATGTA
>NW_007214128.1:0-1240 GCF_000164805.1 Carlito syrichta
AAGATAATTAAGTGATAATGAAGTTAAAATAAACAGTAACCTTTTGTGCATAAGGTTCTAGAACACAAATAACATTTCAAAACTGAGAAAAAAATATATATATTCTTTAAAATATCTCCCCTAGTCTCTGCAGCTAGGAGGAGTAATAATATCCTTCTCTGAGAGTTCATAATATCTCCCTCATTTCATGCCTAAGAAATGGGATTTTCTTCTGCCTTACATTAACATTATTTATATCTATTTTATATCACTTATATTATACCACCTAGCAGAATGCATAGCTCTTGTCAGCAAGACATTACTACATTTCTGGTGGTGTATATAGCAGATGCTCAATAAAAGTTTTTAGAATAGCATAATTTCTCTATGATACTGAGGAACCGATACTTCTCAGTGTAGCAGCAGAGAGTCTTAGCTCATGAAGAACTTGTAATATGTTAAACCAGCTAGGACCCTCGTTTTTCATGCTCCGGGTAAAGATATGCTCATGAAGGGCTATGCTGTCTATTAGAAGTTCACTTCTCTTAATAGTAAATATAGCCTGAGGACAACTTGACAACATACCACTCAGGGCAAAACTGCATGCATTAAGTATTTTCCAGATTCCAAGTTGAGTCCTGCTCACTGGTTCATGAACCACCCCCGCCCACCCACCATAGTCTTGTCAGCCCTGGTTTTGTCAACCTTAATCAATTTGATGTCTGTATAGTTGGATTCCAATTTCTCAATCTGCACCACCTGAATAGCTAAGACGAGGGGGGCAGAGAGGGAGGGGGTGGTGGATGCCTAAGCTCAAACATTCAGTTTGAGGCAAGTTTTTGAAAATATTCTGGGCATGATACTCTTGGCTATTTAGAAAATTATACTTCCTAACGCTGTGCTCTCAAATCACTTTATGCCAAGGGAGATGGCTTTGCATTAGAACATTTAGGAGCAAATAAGCAAATCCAGGTTAATCAAAATCACTTAAACATTAACTCAGCTATCTTGAAGAGAGTTGAATATTTAATTCAGACATCTATAAAAGCATGCCTTTGGCATAAAGATGTCAAAACATATATGCAATCAAGATTAAGAATATACAACCATTGAAAATAACACTATAAAACTTGCTCCCAAATACTTTAATCTCTAAGTTGTTATCAGCAGAACACTCTGTGAGTGTGTATATCTGTATATGCATGGACTGTTTTTGGGTAGACATGTTTTTAGAAATCACACCTCCATGTTTTCTATCCAG
>NW_007214129.1:0-3661 GCF_000164805.1 Carlito syrichta
AGAATTACTATTTAAATGTAATCATTCTGAGTTTATTTTTGTAGTGTTTGCACCTTGACTATAAGAAAGATGTAATTGTCGTATCATAACATTTTAAGCTAGTTTACTGATCTTTTTTGAGATCATTGCAATTAGTATACTTATAAATTGAAAGCTTATTCCCAGGGATATGGTGATAGGCAAAAAAAATAAAAAATAAAAATTAAGTAGAAAAAAATGCAAATATTCAACGCTGTCTGAAGTCTCTTGAATGATAGAGAAATCGACTATTTTACTTGGCAAACAGCGAACATTTGAACATTAGGGTTTTAGATTTCACCAGCATTTAGGCCAAAGAGTGACAGAAAGACTGGAGAATAAACACAAGAGACTGGTTTATTTTTGTACAATAAAAGCCTTAGAGCTTTGAGTTAATTCTTTTCTATCTGGAAGTTTTATTGAACAAAAAAAACAAAACTTAGATTCAAAAGCCTTTATTGTTTACTGACTTGAGGTAGAAAGCCAAGGCCAGGGAAGCGTATGCCGAATCTCACCTGCACTCCCTATGCCTTTGGGTATATGCCTCTCCTCACAGGGTCACTGAAATTTGTTAACCTTTCTAGCCTGCCAGGCGGTGACTTACCTGACCCGTGAGGCTGTTAATGTCAGTCAGGCACCAGGTCAAGTTTCCTGGTTGGACTGTGTAAGCATTGGTTCCATAAGTAAAGTTGACCTTAGTTCCTTAAAAGTGCCTGGCCCTACCTGACTCAGTAAGCATTGTTCTCCAATATGACAGTCCCAGTGAGGCCTTGGTTGCACAGCCAATTTTTAACTATATCCTGATGAGTAGATGGAGCCCGTGAACCTATGCAGATAACCATTCTGTCATGTAAAGTAAGGAGGATGGGGGTTTGGTGAGATAGTTAAGGTTTTATTTTGCTTACAGAAGGACAGTTTATTAAATTTTTGTAGTCTATAGAAAGGACTTCCTTATAGATCTGAAAACAAAAACAACGTTTCAAAGAACAGAAATAAAATAGACATCTGTATTCCTGCTGTCATCCTAACTCATTAATTCTTGAAGCCCGCTGCAATCTGAGACTATAGAAATCCTGATTCAGTCCACGGCTGTAGTCTGGAAGTTGTGTAAGTGACATCAACTCCAACGCCTTTGTCAAACAGTCTAGCGTCTGTTAGGAAGTACCTGATCGAGTCCTTCTCTTGAGACTGTTCTTTTTTGGATGTCTACCCGGGCCTGTGATACATAGCAAACCTCCAGGCAGGCCTCAGAGTAAAACCAAACTGCATGCTTGTGACAGAGACTTAGTGACCATGGTTAATTCTAAAGCTGATACATTTCAAACAAGAAAAGTTTGACAACAATTCATAATGTGGACTACGATAAAATAATGTTCTGGGAACTAGGGCAATAACAAATCTCCAGAAACTTATGGTTCCTTCTTACTGTGGGAGCTTTTCTGTCCTCTCAATAAATCCTACTTTAAAAAAAAAAACAACTTTCTGGAATGTTTATATTCATATCATTTTATCTGTCCATATTCAACCCAGGTCAGGTGAGTGTCTATTCTGTATTGAAGACTCTTCTCATGGAACTTTCAGTAGTAACAAAATAAGCAAGCATCTTTATTTCTACTAGCCATCTTTCTATGTCTGTACATTGGCCATATTTGAGATGTCAAATATGATTTTAAGATTCATCTCTGGTATAGGACTGAGAGATCTTTTGTGTTCTTATTTGTTTGTCCTTGAAACAAATGGCTTTTAATATGTAACTCCAATATAGCACCCACTCTTTAAAGTTTTTTTAGTTCAATATCATATATAAATCCAGCACGTCTCTGCTAACTTTAAAATCAGTAATCTCCTAAGGACTCTATAATATCTGATGATTGGTAGTGTGGAATTTAATATATTCCCCATGAACTGTCCTGACTTTAAATATACTTTTTTTCCATTTTCTGGTCGTGTCACTGTCCGTCTTAAGAGCCTTCACTGACTGTTTGCTCTCCAGCTGACTCATGAGCCTCCATGAATGGTCTCCTTTGGGTCTCGACCCCTTGACCTCTCGGCCCCAGCCAAGCACGTCATCTTTCAGCTTATTGAATGAACCAGCCTTCTTTCCCTCTGACCCTGTAGCTTTGGCCATGCTCCAGAATCATGCACTCAGACACCGCCTCCCACACCTGCCCATATTCCTTTTCTTCAAGTCTCACTTCCTTAGGGAAAGCCTTTCCCAATCCTCACACCAGGTTAGTTTTCCCTGTAGTACATTCATATACATTCTCTGCTTACCTTTGTGGCATTTAACAAAATTATATTTGCGTAACTAAGAAATGCATGACTAGTTTGATAGGGGTCATTGTGTCTTATTCTCTATTTTATAGACCCAGGAATTCTCACAGTCTTTAGCCCCTTACAATGCTCTTTCAATTTCCTTAAAAGGATATCATATGTACACAGTATGCATATATTTATCACGTATGTATGCAGCCTTAGCTGATTTTGTTGTGCAGACACCATGGAGTACACTCATACACACCTACATGGTGCAGCCGACCACACACTGAGGCTCTGTGATGTACCCATCTGCACCTAGGCTACACACTTACTTGCACTGTGTGTGATTGTACTGAATGCTTGGGCACTTGTAGCACAATGAGAATTATATGTGTGTCTGACACTGTCTTAACATAGAAGAGGTACAGTAAAAATGGGGTATCAAAGAAAAAAAGGTGGTGTACCTGTCCAGAGCAGGAATGGCGCTCGCAGGACTGGAAGGTGCTCTGGGTGAGTCAGTGAATGACAGTATGTGACTTGAAGACCGAGAACAGCACTGGGCACTGCTGTAGACTTTATAAACACTGTGCGCTTGGGCTACACTACACTTATAAAAGTATTTTTTCCATCATCAATAATAAATTAACCTTGCCTGACCGTATTTTATAAATGTTTAACATTTTTTTAACTTTTTGAGTCTTTTATAATACTTCGCTTCAAACACATCATTTAGCTGATCAAAAGTGTTTTTTTCAAATATGCTTACTCTGTAAGTGTTTTTCTTTTTCAAAAATTTTAAACTTTTTTGTTACAACAAAGACAGAAACACACCCATGAGCCTCGGCCTACACAGGGTCAGGTTCATCGCCATCACTGTCTTCCACGTCCACATCTCGTCCCCTGGAAGGTCTTCAGGGCCAACGACACACATGACGCTGTCATCGCTCGTGATGACAACGCCATCTGGAGTACCTCCTCAAGGACCTGCCTGCGGCTGTTTGACAGTTAACATTTTATAAGCTCTAATGATAAAAGATGGGATGGTAAATACATGAACCAGCAGCAGCCATTTATGGTCATGACCGGGTATTGTGGACTGTACATAGTTGTGTAAAATTTTCTGTGTGTAAGTCTTATAAAAATATTAAAAAATTATATATTTTTATAGCACTCATAAGAACGATATAATAAATAGTAACAGAAGCAATTAGCTTTGACATAGCATTCTATACTTTCCCACACACTTTCATATGCGTCCTCTAACTTCACGTTCAAATTTTTTGCATAGCAAATCTTAGTGCAGAAGAAACCTGGGTGAAGAGCTTGAAGAGTATTGAGGTGGGGATTGTGTACACTATGTATACGACTGGCAGCATATCAGGCT
>NW_007214130.1:0-779 GCF_000164805.1 Carlito syrichta
TGTAGTACATTCATATACATTCTCTGCTTACCTTTGTGGCATTTAACAAAATTATATTTGCGTAACTAAGAAATGCATGACTAGTTTGATAGGGGTCATTGTGTCTTATTCTCTATTTTATAGACCCAGGAATTCTCACAGTCTTTAGCCCCTTACAATGCTCTTTCAATTTCCTTAAAAGGATATCATATGTACACAGTATGCATATATTTATCACGTATGTATGCAGCCTTAGCTGATTTTGTTGTGCAGACACCATGGAGTACACTCATACACACCTACATGGTGCAGCCGACCACACACTGAGGCTCTGTGATGTACCCATCTGCACCTAGGCTACACACTTACTTGCACTGTGTGTGATTGTACTGAATGCTTGGGCACTTGTAGCACAATGAGAATTATATGTGTGTCTGACACTGTCTTAACATAGAAGAGGTACAGTAAAAATGGGGTATCAAAGAAAAAAAGGTGGTGTACCTGTCCAGAGCAGGAATGGCGCTCGCAGGACTGGAAGGTGCTCTGGGTGAGTCAGTGAATGACAGTATGTGACTTGAAGACCGAGAACAGCACTGGGCACTGCTGTAGACTTTATAAACACTGTGCGCTTGGGCTACACTACACTTATAAAAGTATTTTTTCCATCATCAATAATAAATTAACCTTGCCTGACCGTATTTTATAAATGTTTAACATTTTTTTAACTTTTTGAGTCTTTTATAATACTTCGCTTCAAACACATCATTTAGCTGATCAAAAGTGTTTTTTTCAAATATGCT
>NW_007214131.1:0-907 GCF_000164805.1 Carlito syrichta
CTCAGGCAATCCTTCCGCCTCAGCCTTCCAAGTAGCTGGAACTACAGGCACACACTACCAGGCCTGGCTAATTTTTTTTATTTCTCATAGAGACGAGGCCTCACCAAGTTGTCCAGGCTGGTCTCGAACCCCTGGACTCAGGCAATACTCACGTCTCAGCCTCCCAAAGTCCTGGGATTGCAGATCTGAGCCACTACTCCCAGCGACATTTTTTATGATCGAACACCTGCCTTCCTTTCCAGCCAACTATCTCTGCTTGCTATTTCCCCAGGACTAAGTTACAGTTCCACCAAACTTCTTTTCATTCCCTTAAACTTAGGAAGTAAAAAGTAGGCGGGAGTTAGATCATAAAGGGTGTTACACATGCACTTCCTAATACAGTGGGTCCTGGCCTTGTAGTAGTTCCTAACAGATAGCTCACAATCTGTGTGCCTGTTACCCTGTCCATTAACGTATATACATCTGCATGTACACATACTCATCTCTCTTCATATGTGCATATATGCATATATATACATATATGTGTGCACACACTCCATGTCTTCAAAGTCTCTTTCCCCTGTCAAGTCAACCTTAGAAACAGTCCTTAAAGCTTGTGGGAGCTTCCATAATCCTTGCTTTCATTTGCTCATTCATTAATTCAGATAGTAATTAAGCACACATTCTGTGCCAGAAGTTGCTTCAGTTAATTGCACCAAATGCTTGAGATACAGCAGAGGACAGGATGGCTGTAGTCCCTGACCCCAGGAAGCTAAATTTCTGTTTGAAACAGCAAACTTAAAATGGCAAATAAGTATTTTTAAAAAGCTGCAAATGATAAGTGACACAAAACATAAACGTTTTTAAAATTGAGGATACTTCAAGCTAGATCATTAAAGATTTGAAACACGCTTTGTTAAAGATCACA
>NW_007214132.1:0-590 GCF_000164805.1 Carlito syrichta
TTTTAAACAACCAACTCTTGCATGAACTAATAGATCAATAGATTGAAAAGTTACTCATTATCATGAGAACTGCATCAACCCATTTACAAGGGATCTGCCTTCATGATCCTATCACCTCCCACTAAGCCCCACCTCCAACATTGGGAATCACATTTCAACATGAGATTTGGAGGGGACAAATATCCAGACTGTATCACCAGTGATCATTTCCATTTTTCCTTAGCAAACTACAGCCATGGGCTAGAGAAACTATGAGAAGTTTGTGCTGAGACTATAACACAGAACTCTCCATCAACATCATGGTGTCTTGACTCTTCTTACCCACCATTCCACTGACTCTTAGGTGAGAAGCCCAGTTACGAAGAGAGGTCTGAAACACTTGCCCTACAGCGAGGCTCTTTGTAGGAAAAACACTTAATTATACTTAGGTCAACTCCAGGAACACTTTTTCTTTTCCAAACAATTCAGCTCCCAACAAGGTAAATAATTAGACATATATTGCTCTTGTGGTGAGGTGAAACATGACAAACATATAAAACACTTAAATAAGGCCATTCAAATTGTCTCAAGGATGCACTGTTTACTAAGCT
>NW_007214133.1:0-693 GCF_000164805.1 Carlito syrichta
CAAATATATCAACAAATGTAAAAACAAGAATCACATGATTATATCATTAGATACAGAAAAATATTTTGATAAAATCCAGCATCCCGTCTTGATAAAAACCCTTGAACACCTAAGCATAGATGAAGCCATCTATGATAAACCCACAGCCAACATCCTGCTGACTGGACAGAAATTGGAAACATTTCCTCTGGACAGAAATTGGAAACATTTCCTCTGAAAACTGGAACAAGACAATAGTCACACACAAAAATGAAATACCTCAGCATCTATCTACCCAAAGAAGTGAAAGACTTTTACAATGAAAACCACAAAACACTGCTCAAAGAAATCCAAGAAGACAAAAATAAATGGAAAAATATTACATGTTCATGGATTGAAAGAATTAACATTGTTAAGGTGTTCATCCTACCAAAGGCAATCTACAGATTTAACTTACTACCCATTAAATTACCATCATCATTCTTCTCAGACCTAGAAATGACAATACAGAAATTCATATGGAAACATAAAAGACTACTAATAGCCAAAATAATCCTTAGCAAAAGAAACAAAGTGGGAGGTATCACACTTCCAGACTTCAAACTCTACTATAAAGCTACAATAATCAAAACAGCCTGGTATTGGTACAAGAACAAGCATATAGGCCAATGAAACAGGATAGAGAATCTAGAAGCAAAACCTCCACTTGTTAAC
>NW_007214134.1:0-479 GCF_000164805.1 Carlito syrichta
CCCCACAAAACCATAATAAAAAATACTGATTAATGAAAAAAAAAAAAAACTGAGGACCCCTGCTAGGCCCCAGGATTCTCAGAATGATCTGTGAGCTGGCTGAAACACCTTTGGCTGCCCTCTTGTTCTGCAGATGTTTTGTTGTTGTTGTTCTTTCATTGGTAAGCAGTAGCACATTAGGTTGGTGACCTAAGTGTACATTAGACTCCAGCAAATATTTGACACCATGGTCGATGTGGGAACAGATCCTGGGCTACAAAATCAGTGAAGGTGCTTGCTGATGAAGACAATAGAGGAGACCCCCTCAGAAGAAGATAATAAGGATCAATATAGTAGACATTCTGAATTTCTGTCCAATGGGCTGTGGGTTTGTTTGTTTGTTTTCTTTAATATGGAACGCTTCACAAGTATGTGTGTCATCCTTGCACAGGGGCCATGCTAATCTTCTCTGTATTATTCCAATTTTAGTTTATGTGCGA
>NW_007214135.1:0-666 GCF_000164805.1 Carlito syrichta
CCCAGGATTCTCAGAATGATCTGTGAGCTGGCTGAAACACCTTTGGCTGCCCTCTTGTTCTGCAGATGTTTTGTTGTTGTTGTTCTTTTCATTGGTAAGCAGTAGCACATTAGGTTGGTGACCTAAGTGTACATTAGACTCCAGCAAATATTTGACACCATGGTCGATGTGGGAACAGATCCTGGGCTACAAAATCAGTGAAGGTGCTTGCTGATGAAGACAATAGAGGAGACCCCCTCAGAAGAAGATAATAAGGATCAATATAGTAGACATTCTGAATTTCTGTCCAATGGGCTGTGGGTTTGTTTGTTTGTTTTCTTTAATATGGAACGCTTCACAAGTATGTGTGTCATCCTTGCACAGGGGCCATGCTAATCTTCTCTGTATTATTCCAATTTTAGTTTATGTGCCACCAAAGCGAGCACGGGTTCGTTTTTGTTTTTTTTTAACTTACAAAATGTGATCCCCCAGTGTCAGGCACATGGCTAGCCATTAGTGAACACTTAATAAATGCTTGAGGAGACTTGCTTCCTCTCATAGTAAGCTGAAAGAGGCAAGAGAGTGTTTTTTGATAGACAATGATTGAGGCCCGCAGTCTTTAATAGAGCCTGGACAGAGAAAAATGGCCAACTCCTCAGCACAGCTGCATGTTCACATCTAAAGCAA
>NW_007214136.1:0-1902 GCF_000164805.1 Carlito syrichta
TTGTTTTCTTTAATATGGAACGCTTCACAAGTATGTGTGTCATCCTTGCACAGGGGCCATGCTAATCTTCTCTGTATTATTCCAATTTTAGTTTATGTGCCACCAAAGCGAGCACGGGTTCGTTTTTGTTTTTTTTTAACTTACAAAATGTGATCCCCCAGTGTCAGGCACATGGCTAGCCATTAGTGAACACTTAATAAATGCTTGAGGAGACTTGCTTCCTCTCATAGTAAGCTGAAAGAGGCAAGAGAGTGTTTTTTGATAGACAATGATTGAGGCCCGCAGTCTTTAATAGAGCCTGGACAGAGAAAAATGGCCAACTCCTCAGCACAGCTGCATGTTCACATCTAAAGCAATTCTATGGTAAGTGGGTTTTATTTTATAATGCCAATATAGAAATGCCAATGTAGATGATATTATGTTTTCTGGAGATTGTTTCACTAACTGGAGACCACATTTCTGAGCTGGCTTTGGTTCATACTACACAACCAAAAGGATGTAGGTATCCACTGAGATATACTTAACATTCATTATTGTATACTTACATTTTACAGCTGATACTAAGGATGATCCTGACACAGTAATTTCCTGGTTCTTAAGAGGAAAAAAATATTCATCTTGCAAAGTGAAAATAGATGATCAGAAGGGCCAGCAAAGTTGGAGAAGAAACACACTGTAGTCTATGTAGTCTATCCCGTTTTCTCCTAGATGTCCTTAAACATTCAACCTGTCTGTAAGAAGATTCTAAATAGAACTGTAATTAGACCCTGTTGGGGGTCAAGGGAGAGAAAGTGGTTCAACAACAACGTAATGAAGTTGTCTCCATTTGGTTTGATTTGAGATGCCAGCCTATCGCGTGTCGAGAGACAGCAGTGCATGCTCAGTAACTGCATCAATCAGTTTTCACTAGGTTATACAGCAGTTACAAATGTAAATCTCAGTGACTTCCAACAACCAAGGCTTATTCCCCACTCACATGCATGACAGCAGGTCAGTCAGCTGCAGTGCTGGCCCACATTGTCTTTATTCTCAAGCTGAAAGAACTGCCCCTATGTAGGGCAGGTAATTCTCAAGACAGGGGAAATGTGCAAAATGGAGGAAGCATCACAACAGTTCAAAACTTCCACTTGACCATGCAGTCCATCATTTCTGCCAACATTTTCACTGGCCAAAGCAAGTACCTGGCTAAACTTACTGTCAGTGGGGTAGGGAAGTTGGACCATCCACAGAGAGGCACTAAAGTCACCTGACAGTGGGATGAGGTGTACAGCATCCTCTCACAGGAGGAAAGTAAATAATTGGAAACTGTAGTACACTCTGCCACAGGAATCATAACAATCTTGTTTGTTATTTAAGGAGATAGTGCCGCGTTCTAATTGACCTTGTTGCCTTGGAAACTGATAACCAATAATTTGTAACTAGTTGTATCATTTTCCACTGCCACAAGATGCCTCACTCACCATGCAGGGAAAGAGTTCCGTTCCTCACAGCCAGGAACTTGACTCCGTAGGGAAAGAAAGGGGCTGAATGGGAACTTCCAAAGAGTTTGATCTGAGCTTTGCCTTGGAAGGGTTTGTCCTCGGATCCAATCCGGAGTTCTCCACCATCAGAAACAAGGATGGCATGGGCCCTGAGCTCGATGGGTCCTGGAGCCATGAAAATCAGCTTGCCCCCTAAAAGACATAGAGAAAATTGTCAGTCCCTGGGAGGTACTCACCCTGTTTCCACAGTTCCAAAGGCTCACCCTGTTTTCACAGTTCCAATGTCTGACAAAATCCCCTTCTGTAGGAATTTAGACTTACACTTTATTTTGTATTCTAGCAGCACAGTAGGGTAGATCAGGCACCCAGGAGTAGAAGCACTGTATTACCAAGCCAGCTTAGGTTAGCTATTACAATTCTC